>NC_142932.1:65910258-65990258 GCF_046866305.1 Octopus bimaculoides | reverse complement strand
AGTGTGAATAACAGAGGCAGAAGGGAAGGGGGAAAAGAGAGAGGATGAGGGAAAGAAACAAAAGGAGTGAGGAGAAGGAATGACAGATAGTAGGGAGTGGAAGAAAGACAGATAGGGTAAGCAAAGAAGGTTATAGTGGGATAGAGAGAAAGAAAGGAAACAGTGTGTAGTTGGAGAAATTATATATAAATGTAAGAACTTACTGTGGTCAAAGTCGCATGGTGTTTGAATGTAGATAAATAAAACAAAAAAATACACATTGTGTACAGGACACCACCAATGAGTGAAAAAAAAATATGTATATATGAATATTGCCTCCAAACCACATGGTTCTGGGTCCAGTCCCCTGCATGACACCTTGGGCGACTGTCTTCTGCTATAGCCTCAGGTAGTCCAAAGCCTTGTGAGTGGATTTGGTCAACAAGAACTAAAAGAAACCTATTGTATATATATATGCATGTGTTTGTTTGTTTGTGTGTGTGTGTGTGTGTGTGTGTGTGTGTGTGTGTCTTAGTATCTGTGTAATGACTGTAACAAGTAAAATAAACTTCAGGAAGGCATGTAAATGTGAAAAATATGTTGAAACACATTTGAAATGGATTTCTTTAACAGTACCCATATTTCCTTGGAAGTACCTACTTAATGAAATTGTAGCAGAACCAGAGAAAGAAACAAAACTTTGATGGAAGCTTACTTTGACAAAATTCAGGAGTGGCATCTCCATTACCCTGTGTATACAATCCCACTACAAAGTCAAATATGAAGCTATCGATGGTCAAATTGGAGACGAAATATCAAAACTAATGACTGACAATATAGCAGAAAAAATGTGAGAACTATGGATCAGAGATATCTCGAAAGAAGAAAGCAGATCAAGAAAGTTATGGCAGCAGAAACAATTATTTCTCAACAAATATGCTACAAATTATAGTAAAGACTCTAGAACTCTGAGAAATAGTATTAAGAGTGGGCAATCTCACCAACATAACATATGCCAGAACACATGGCAACATGAACACTTGTTTCACCATGAACTGAAAATTAACTACAGGAAGAACTCTTCCCTTTTTGTATGCAAACACCCTAATGCACACAATATGAACAAAAAGCACAAACAAGATAGATATTCCTTTGAATAGACCATTAGGAGTAGAAATAGCAAGAGATCATTTTCCAGACAGAGATTACCTACAAGAAACTTGGCAAGAAAACTAATCTAGATCTGAAAGTAAACCTAGATCATTTCCCCAGGTTGTTAAAAACAATACTAACAAGAAATTGAAAAATAATATACATAATACCAAAAACAAGACAGAAAACATAACGAAACCATGTAAAATACCACAACCAAAATGTAAAGTCCATCAAGCAAACACCAACAGGAACATAAATCATAAACAAAGAAAAATCCATTTTTTTAACATCAGGACAACAAACACCATAGAAAGAAAAATACCTAAGAGGAAACATACCCAAAACAACTGAACGTATAGATCCTAAAATAATTAATCTATCCAAAAGAGATCTTGACAATGATGAAATCCAACTTCTATCAAAAGGACTGAAATTCACACCTACACTAACAGTCAACCACCAAGAACTAAAGGAGGATATCCAAAATTTCTGCTGTAAGTTACGACTTGTAGAATTCTTCCCTAATAAAAGTAATGAGATTGATGAATCCCTAGTAAAGAATAAATCAAATTTCACCCCACCAAAAGGAAGAAATAACCAGTTTGACCAATATATTGATATCCTATCTAAATTTGTCCTTAAACACAATACTAATGTATGGCCAAATATTAACAAATCTGAAATGTCAGCACAAGCAGATAAAGGGAGTGCAATTGTTATTATGAATGCTGAATACTACAAGAATTTGGTTGAGGACACAACCTTCTATTGTGAAATACCTTCAAATATAGAGCACCACATCATGAAGAAGATCAACAACCTGGTTTCAAAACAGTACAACTCACTGATAATGAAAGAAACTACATCACCAATTTCGAACCAAAACCCATCAACTTCTACGAACATGTAGTAAAAGAAAAAGAAAGTGAGTACATAAAATTACTATATTCAAAAGACTTAAAATTTAGACCTATTATAGCTGATCCAGCATACCCTACCCACCATCTAAGCAATTCTATTGACATTGTTTTGAAACCACTATGTACCTACATACCCAGTTTCATACAGGATGACATCGACTTTCTGTTCCATCTTCCCAAAACAACAGTTTTGATGTGGCAGGCCTTTACACCGATATTCCACATGATTTAGGAATAAAAGCGATTAAATACTGAGTAGAAAAACATAGAGAAGTGATTCCCAACAGATTCACAGTGCCATTTATATTAGACACAGTCAGACTTATTCTGGAAAGCAACACATTCTTCTTCACTGGAAAGAATTACATTCAAATTAAAGGCACGGTGATGGGAATGAGGCTTACTCCCATTTACGCGAACTCTGTAATGGGATACTTAGAACAACAATTCTACCAAAAAGTAGAGGAAAAGTATAGCACTGAATTTAGAAAGTATATTGAAAAGGCATGTAAGAGATATTTTGATGACTGCTTCATAATCTGGACAGAATCTCTAAATACTCTGGAAGTGTTCAATATCCTGCTGAACAACCTACACCTGTCTCTCCAATTATGAAGGCGATGAGTAGTACCAAATTACCATTCCTAGATATAATGGTAATTAAAAAGGACACCTCCATTACCACAGATATATACTACAAACATACGGACACACATCAATACCTGTGTCATCCACCACATACAAAACACAGCATCCCATATTGCCTAGCCATTGTAGAAGATGCAAATATCAAGAACAAACACCTAACAGAACTAAGAGAATTTTTACTCAAACAAAAATACCTGTCTATACTTATAGAAAATGGCATGCAGCAGGCTATAAAAATACCCTTACAACAATTGAGAACAACCCCAAAAAAAGGAGAACAGGAACAAGTCATACCATTTATAGTGACACACAACCCATCTCACCAGAATATCTTCAACATTGCCAAAGCAAACCTACCAATCATTGCACAAAGTAATGAATTAAAAGGTCTGATTGCTGATCGAGCTATGGTTCTTAATAAAAAAGACAAACTTGAAAAAATTATTAACAAAGACAAAGTTTGACCTTAGCAACAAAGACCAATCATTCACTGTATCTAAATACAAAGATAGCCGATGTGGCATCGGACAATATATGAACACAAAAATATTCACAAATAAAAATATGAACCGCAAAAGCAGAAATTTAATTTACTGCATCAAATGCCTGAATTGTAAAGAACTATGTGGGTCAGACTGGAAATGCACTATCAGAATGTTCACGTGTGCACCGACAGCAAATTAGAGACAAAGATGTCGATCAGATACCTTTAAGTAATCATCTAGCAACATGTGGTTGGAAAATATTTATAAAATTTCCATTCCACAAACTACACAGTCCAAGAGAAATTGAGAGAAAAATCAAAGAAAAGAACATTATTGATAAATTCCAACCCAAGCTAAGTAAGCAATAATAATACTTAGAGATACTGTTTCTACTGCTACAATCACTACCTCTGACAACGACAACAATACTGAAGGTTCTCATGATGATAGCAGGAAAATTCTTGCTAGGTCAAGAAAATAGTCAGTAAAAATAATCTTATTTAGGGTTTAAAGTTCTATTACTACAGCTACTCCTACCACTACCACCAATGACAACAATGATAAAGGCGATGACAATTGAAATGTAAAAATCCTTGGGAAATGTAGTTTACAACATTTCTAAAAATAGTCAAACAATTACTGCTTTAGCCAGGGTAAAAATACAGGTCTCTAGACATGTTCAACAAACCACCAAACACCGATCAACTGAAGTAATTTAGTGAAGCTACACACTGATTGGTCAAAATACCGATTGCAAAACTTAACATTCTGGAGCTTATACAAATGTATTTAAGGCACACATTTTAGCCATCTCACTACAGTTGTAAATTGTAAAACATAACTATCATCACTACTATATGAACCTGAAGATTGCATAGTTTAATGCATGAAAGTACTAGTTCAATCACAAGAACACTTAATATTCTATCATTTCATTATATTATCTTACTAGCAGAGATACCCAGCATTACTTGGGATTGCAATGGCATAGTTTTTTATTGTTTTACTTGTTTTGGTCATGTGACTGCGGCCATGCTGGAGCACCACCTTTAGTCAAAGAAATTGACCACAGGATTTATTCTTTGTAAGCCTACTACTTATTCTATTGGTTTCTATAGCTAAATGGCATGGCTAAGTTATGAGAATGTAAATGCAGTAACATAGGTTGTCAAGCAATGGTGGTGGGACAAGCACAGACAAAGAAACACACACACATATACATATATACATATACATATATAAATATATATATACATATATATATAAATATATATATACAGGTGACCAAGTTTGTAGTGGGGGAGGGTGCACTGAAAGTGTAGCTGCTAGAATAAGAATAGCCTGGGCAAAGTTCAGAGAGCTCTTACCTCTGCTGGTGACAAAGAGCTTCTTTCTCAGAGTAAAAGGCAGACTGTATGACGCATGTGTATGAACAGCCATGCTACATGGCAGTGAAACATGGGCTGTGACTGCTGAGGACATGTGTAAGCTCACAAGGAATGAAGCCAGTATGCTCCGATGGATGTGTAATGTCAATGTGCATACTCGACAGAGTGTAAGAACCCTGAGAGAAAAGTTGAACCTAACAAGCATCAGTTGTGGTGTGCAAGAGAGATGATTGTGCTGGTATGGTCATGTAGTGAGAATGGATGAGGATAGTTGTGTGAAAAAGTGCCACACCCTAGCGGTTGAGGGAACCTGTGGAAGACCTGTGATGACGTGGTGAAGCATGACCTTTGAATATTAGGACTCACCGAGGCAATGACTTGTGACCGAGACCTTTGGAAATATGCTGTGCGTGAGAAGACCCGGCAAGCCAAGTGAGACCTAAATCCAAGGCCTCTGCCAGGGGTGTAGCCAGCCCACTTATGCGTACCTTCCTTCATTGGACACTAAACTCTGCTTGCGAAGACCTGTTGAGGCAAGTGAAATTGAAATCGAATTAAATTCGACGACTGGCACCCATGCCAACGTCTCCTTTATTACATACTAAACTCTGCTTGCGAAGACCTGTTGGGGCAAGTGAAAGCGAAATCGTGATGGCACCTGTACCAGTGGAATGTTAAGAGCACCGTCCCAGTGTGATCGTTGCCAGAGCAGCTGTTTGGCTTCTGTGCCAGTGGTACATAAATAGCACCATTTGAGCATGATCGTTACCAGCGTCACCTACCTGGCACTTGTGCCGGTGGCACGTGAAAAGTCATTTGAGCGAGGTCGTTGCCAATGCCGCTGGACTGGCTCCTGTGCAGGTGGCATGTAAAATACACCATTTTGAGCGTGGCCATTGCCAGTACCATCTGACTGGCTTTCGTGCTGGTGGCACGTAAAAGCACCCGCTACACTCTTAGAGTAGTTGGCATTAGGAAGGGCATCCAACTGTAGAAACTGCCAAATCAGATTGGAGCCTGGTGTAGCTATCTGGTTTGCCAATCCTCAGTCAAATCGTCCAACCCATGCTAGCATGGAAAGCAGACGTTAAACGACGATGATGATGATATATACATATATATATACACACACACACACTCATATATATATACACACACATGTATATACATATGGCTAATTCTGGGGAAAATTGGTTGCCCAGAAAAGTTTATAAACATGGTCAAGGCTTTGCATCAGGATATGAGAGCTAGGGTTAATTTTGGTGGTAGGCTTTCTGAATCTTTTGCTGTGGAAAATGAAGTAAAGCAGGGAGACCTTGATGCACCCACCCTCTTTGCAATATACTTTGCCGTTGTGGTGTCACATTCCTTTCAAAACTCTGAGGAGGGTATCTACATAAAATATCGAACAACGGGGAATGTTTTTAATTTGACCCGACTGAAGTTTAAAACGAAGGTTTTTACTTCACTTATTAGGGAACTTTTGTATGCTGACGATTGCGATCTGGTTAGTCATTCTGAATCGGGTCTGCAATCCCTTGTATCTGCATTTGATGCAGCTTGTGATGATTTTGGCCTGACCATCAATCTGAAAAAAACAGTTGTAATGTATCAACCTGCGTATGGTGCTGTTTGTAACCTCCCTAAAATTTTTGTTAAGGGAAAGTTACTTGAGGTTGTCAATTCATTTGTCTACCTGGGAAGCTCTGTTCAAGATGATGGAAATCTTGATACGGAAATACACCTGCGAATTCAAAGGGCAGCAAAAGCATTTGGTGGCTTGGAGTCACGCGTCTGGCGCCAGCGACATATAAATAACAATACAAAGCTGGCTCTTTACAAATCATTTGTCTTAACATCCCTATTGTATTCCTGTGAAACTTGGACCTGTTATGAAAGGCATTTTAAAATGTTAGAAAAGTTCCACCAAAAATGCCTTCGTCATATTTTAAGAATTAAATGGAATTCTTTTACTCCAAACACAGATATCCTTGCATCTGCAGGCATCCCCTCAATTAAAGCCATGATTTTGAGGAACCAATTGAGATGGTGTGGTCATATTGTTCGAATGGCAGATGAACGCATGCCGAAACAGCTGTTTTATGGTGGGCTTGCAGAGGGGAAACGTTATCGGCATAAACCTAAAAAAAGGTTTAAGGATGGCATAAGGACTGCTATGAAGTCAATTGGAATGGCCCCAAAAGATATAGAAGTCCTCGCTTCAGATCGAGTTGGATGGCGAACAAGGGTGTGGAGTGGAGTGAAAGCATTTGAAGAGGCCAGGATTATGCAAGCAGGGCTCAAGAGACATTTAAGGAAAAATGTAAAGACTGAGAAGGTGAATGACAAGGACCTTTTTGTGTGCACAGTCTGTGACAGACCATGTCTGTCCTTGGCTGGCCTCAAATCTCACCTGCGAACCCATGGAAAACAAACCTCATCCAGCTATTCTGATTATATGTCTGTGCACACGTTTGAATGTGGTGTGTGCCAGAGGGTTTGCAAATCCAATGGGGGTCTTAAAAGACATGTTAGGATCCACAATGAGCAGAACTTACTTGCAGGTATTGGTAGTGCAAATCAGAGGTGCAATCTGTGTGGGTGTTTTTTTCAAAACACTGTCTGGTTTAAAAAGCCACATCAGACGCCATGAAAGGGCTAAGGTGTAGGTGCAGGAGGTGGTCAAACTCTGTTTAAGGAGTAGACAACCACCATATACATATGTATATATATAATTAATTTGATTAATTAATTTAATCTAATTAAATTCAATCATGAATTTGCATGATTTTTATATCTCCATACGAAATGATTGTCTGCATGAATCAAAATTCTCTTATATATTTTAACAACTTGTCTTCTCCATTTTTAACTGAATTGATGAGTTTTATGGGATTTCTTTCCATAAATTCACCACACATCATATACAAGTATTATTTTCATATTTACAAATTTACGCCTGTAAACTACCAGCAAAATATGAAGAATCAACATTAGAAATCTTTTTTGGAAACCTCCAAATTAAAGGACGAATCTACATTCAACCTTTTCACACCTATAAACATATATATCTATATACATATATAGGTAAGCAGAGTTAGCAGTTGGAATAACCGTCTAAGGAATAAGAATATCCGTTCTTACTACCAGTATCATTTACCTATGCTATTCCTGGGCATGGGTATGCAAGTACACTATGCTCATAGGGTACAGGTAATAACTGAATAAACAAAAGTTTATCAGGAATCAAATTTAACTACGCAGAAAATGGAGATAACTTTTGATCAACAAACAAATTGACTAACATAGGTTGATTATTTTTTAATACAAAACATGACATAACATTACATAGCGTTTCTTAAGGCTGTTTCACCTTCCAATGAAAATTCCCCAAAAAATATTCGCCATATCTTTAGCACATTCTATCCAGTACATGGAGCTTCATCAGATTGAATACAAATATATAAAATAAAATAATCAAAGGGAAGAGGAAAGAACAGTGCATCGAGATGAAGCTGGCAGGTTCAATATATAAGAATCATACCATTTTGCTAGCTCATTTACGTGTTCACTCTTTTGCCTATTGGGTTCAAGTTGCAAAATGGTATGATTCATCAATGTTAGTCAATTTGTTTCTTTGTTCATCAAAAGTCAAAAGTTTTCTCCATTTACTGCTTATTTAAATTACACACACACACACACACACACACATATATATATATATATATATATATAAACATTTTAGAGGTAATACTTGATAATTGCAAGCACCTGTATATGCCAGATAGTGGCCGAGGTGAAAGAATAAATTATAACAAACCACAAAGGATTCCACGGTACACGTGTTTCAAGCTTTATAGTCGTTGCATCATTATATTGGTATATAATTGATAGACAGGATGGTATAAAGCTATCTTCAGCCGCAAATATATTCTTTCCCAAGTATTATATCACAAAGAAGAAGTCACCAAGAAAAAAGTAAAAGAGAGAGAAACATGAGAGAGAAAAAGTGGGAGTTCACTTGGTATTGTCCATTGTAATATCCATTGTAATATCTTTATCCTTTAAGTTGATACATTTACATAAAAGTTCATCGGTATTCTGAAATCTGTCCATATTGTGCCACAATTCAGGGTAGAGTGAATGCTAAATAAACATAACTAGCTTATATGAGCTAGAAGGAGAGGGTCCCAAAAAGGAAGAAGTTGGAGGTTAAAAACAATATAAAAGAATATAAAAAATACACAAATATTAATACAAAAATAATAGAAGTTAAAAGGGGGGGGGGTGTAATATAAGAATAAGAAAAAATTCGGATAGTAAAGTAAGATGCATATAAACTATTTAGAAGGGTTGGAGAAAGGTGGTAAATATAAAAGTAAAGAAATAAAATGAAATGACAGGGGTAATAAGAAGGGGGATAAGAAAAAACCTAAAAGTAGAAAAAGAGAAATAAAGATAAATAAAGATAGATAAAGAGATCTAAAAGGATGAGTTCATAAATGACAGATATACATGATGCTGTGTGGACCAAGACTAGTGGTGGGTCATAAATAACGTCAGGCTAAAGTAAACTTGAAATATGATATCTGTAGTGAAACTAACACCTCGATCGCCATTACATACAAAACTACCTATCGCCATTAGATACAAAACTGCTATCGCCATTCTTCTCATTTAAATATAAACAAACGCGAACGTAGCGGAAAACATTAACCTTGTCATCACGTGACTGATTAATATTCGAAGCGGCAACTTCTTCGAACCGTTCCCGCCAGAACGCAAACTGACCAATCACGGCCCCTAATAAGGTCACGTGATAGAGTAAAATTCTGAAGCCATCGGGAGCCGATAGTTTGTTATAAATAGCTTTAACTCGGTGGCCAAATAGGTCTCGGTCCAGTTTCTCTTTGAGACTGTTCCGTGTACCACACGACAGCAGCAGCAACAATTAGCCAGCGACCACTTCAACAGCTTCGTCCAGCCAACGATGACCACCGCCGTCGCCATATCAGCAACACGTTTCTACGACTACTACCAAGCAGCCTCAATCACCACCAGCGTCAACACGACTTACTATGTGCACCAAACCAAACCTCCGCGGCACATCTCTCTCTTCGATTCTGTTAGGTGACTCAGCTTCACCACGATAAATAAACAGACAAGAGTTCTCAGCCAGCGACGAACATCTGTATAACAAGAATCACGGCCCGGCATCGATGCCACGACATCACAACTAGTGCTCAGCTCTGCCACACTCAGCCTCCCCAACTTCACATACAGAACTTTTCCTAGAGTGTACTAAAGAACTGGTATAATTGCTCACGTGTTATTGACTCTTTCTCTGCTGTAATATTTCACATACATGTATCACTCACATACACACTTTTCTTTGTATGACGGCCTGTCTTTGATAATGTTATTATATGTCGCATTCACACTCACACACAGACATACATCTTTAACGCTACAATAAATATCTCTGTTATTCATCTAATACGGTTGTGGTCTTTCATTACTGGTCATCTATGTTATCGTCGTATAACATATCATATTTATTTATTTATGTGTTTTAGCCAAGTGGCTGCGGTCATGCTGGTGCACCACCATATATATCATATTTGATTATATATAATTTTGTGTTCGACCGTGTGACACGTTTAAATAAAAGGAGTCCTCTGTTTTTCCATTCGTCACCATTTCTCCTTTTTGAGTTCGCACGGTCGTCCTTACATATCCTTGTGGTGAGTGGTCAGTTTAGCCAAAGTACATCACTACTAGATAAGTGTATTTACCAATATAATACATAAGTTCGTATACTTAAGTCTCCTGTTCTCCCTTCCTCTCTTTCTCTCTCTTCATTGCTCCCGTTCTCTATTCCTTTCTCACCCTCTCTCTCTCTCTCTCTTCGCTCTCTCAAACGCATACATGCGCACGTCCACACAAGCATTCACTACAATATAACTCATGTTCGTCAATGTTTTGTAAATATACAAACTACGGAGCTTATGTAGACAGGACAACTCATTGCAAATCAGTGAACTTCATTACAAATGTGGGTAATTTTGCAGATTAACACCTGCACGATTTTCACTAGGGTGTTAGGGTTAGGGTTTTAGGGTCAGGGTTATGGTTTTAGGGTTACGGTTAGGGTTTAGGGTTAGGGTTAGGATTAGTGTTAGGTTTAGGGTTAGCGTCAGGTAATCGTGCGGGTGTTAATCTGAAAAATTTCCAAAATGTGAAAACTACCGACCCTGCCATCAGTTACAACTTTTGTTGTTCTGTTTAATATGTACATAGATTATGCCTCCAAAGAAGAGAGCTTCCTGGGGAAAGAAAGCAACCGGTTTTAAATGACAGCAACAGACTGCAGCAATTCACCACATTCCAGAAGCTACTTTGAACATAATGCAAAATGGTGCATCAACATCTACTGCCCAATCTGATAGAATTCTGGCAGAACTGTGTAGCAACAGATCACCAGCAATTGCTTCATCAGAAATTGCCATCCTAGCTCCTGCGAAAAGGGATTACCCTGCTTTGTATAATGAGAGCAGCGCAAAAAGTTTTGTTGCACAAGCATTTCTATAGCCAATTAGACGGATAAAATTTACATACACTTAATAATTTTACGCAAAACAGCCTTCATACTTTCCCTATTAATTTCATCGTCTTTTGAATTATGAACATATTTACATCATAAGGGTTTTTTCGTTGTAAAGCTTTCTTTTTTAGTTCATTAATAAGTCACAGCCGGACAACATCGGGTTATACTGCTAGTATTCATATATATACATATATATCTTGTGTATATAAGATTGACCAGTAACCGGTCTGTCAATATGCTAGAGGAAGATCACTTATCTTCCTCTAGCATATTGACAGACCGGTTACTGGTCAATCTTATATACACAAGTACTATAATCTTTTTAGGATCTCAAAAAAAAATTTTTGCTGAACCTTCTGATTCTTTTAATGTGCTAGCTTCCTGGTATTAAATTGATATTAATTAATATCGAATTTTTACCATATTATGTTAATTAACTATATATATATATATATATATATATATATATATATATATATATATATATATATATATATGTATGTATACATGTATGTATACATCTATATCAGTATGTATGTATATATATATATATATATATACATTTACATATATATACATGCTTGTATAAATATGTGTATATACATATATGCATATACATTTACATGCTTATATACATATATATAGGCATGTATCTATATATATGCATTGGTGTAGCAGCACTATAGTCAACTGCTACAAAGGTAAAGGTGAGGCTTGAGATAGAAATAATTACAGAGGTATCAAGTTGTTAGATCAGGTAATGAAAGTCACGGAGAGGGTCATAGCTCAAATACTTAGGGAGCGAGTCAGTTTAGATGAGATGCAGTTTGGGTTTGTGCCTTATCTAGTGGTCAATGAGGAAACTAGGGATAGAAGAATGGTTAGTGAGAACTGTGCGAGTCATGTACAGAGACGCTGTCAGTAAGGTGAGGGTTGGCAATGAGTACAGTGAAGAATTCTGGGTAGAGGTAGGGGTCCACCAAGGTTCAGTCCTCAGCCCCTTCCTATTTATCATAGTCCTCCAGGCAATATCAGAAGAATTCAAGACAAGATGCCCCTGGGAACTCCTCTATGCTGATGACCTTGCACTAATTGCTGAGCCACTATCAGAAGAAGAGGAGAAGTTTCAGGTGTGGAAGCAAGGAGTAGACTGGAAGGGCCTTTGAGTCAACCTAATAAGTAGGAAGGTAGAGAAAACACAAACCCCTTCAGGTAGATGGCCCTGCTCGATCTGTAGAAAAGGCGTACCCAGTGCAAGCTATGGACACACAAGATGTTCAGCAATATCAAATGAAGGTTAACTAGGAAGTTAGTTTTTGTATGTGGCAGATGTTCAGGAGCAATAAACACTGAAAATGTACAGAAAACAACTTCTGCCACACTCCAGAGAGAAATACTAGAAGTAGTTGATAGCTTCTGCTATCAAGGTGACCAAGTTAGTAGTGGGGGAGGGTGCACTGTAAGTGTAGCTGCTAGAATAAGAATAGCCTGGGCAAAGTTTAGAGAGCTCTTACCTCTGCTGGTGACAAAGTCCCTCTCACTCAGAGTAAAAGTCAGACTGTATGACGCATGTGTACGAACCGCCATGCTACATGGCAGTGAAACATGGGCCGTGACTGCTGAGGACATGCGTAAGCTCACAAGGAATGAAGCCAGTATGCTCTGATGGATGTGTAATGTCAATGTGCATACTAGACAGAGTGTAAGTACCTTGAGAGAAAAGTTGAACCGAAGAAGCATCAGTTGTGGTGTGCAAGAGAGACAATTGCACCGGTATGGTCATTTTGTGAGAATGGATGAGGATAGCTGTGTGAAAAAGTGCCACAGCCTAGTACCCGTGGAAGAGGTAGGCCCAAGAAGACCTGGGATGAGGTAATGAAGCACGCCCTTCGAACATTGGGCCTCACCGAGGCAATGACTAGTGACCGAAACCTTTGGAAATATACTGTGCGTGAGAAGACTCAGCAAGACAAGTGAGTCCATAACCCATGGTCTTTACCAGGGGTGTAGCCAGCCCACTTATGCGTACCTTTCCTTCTTTGGACAAAAAAAAACCCTGCTTGTAAAGACCTGTTGAGGCAAGTGAAATTGAAATCGAATTCAAGATCAAACCAAATTCGACGACTGGCACCCATGCCAACCTTCCTTCATTGGACACTAAACTCTGCTTGCGAAGACCTGTTGGAGCAAGTGAAATCCAAATTGAACCCAATTCGATGAATGGCACCCATGCCAGTGGAGCGCTAACAACACCATCCAAGTGGGATCACTGCCAGAGCAGCTGTGTGGCTTCTGTGTCGGTGGCACGTAAAACGCACCATTTGAGCATGATCATTACCAGCGACGCCTTACTGGCACTTGTGCCGGTGGCACGTGAACAAAACATTCGAGCGAGGTCATTGCCAGTACCGCTGGACTGACTCTTGTGTAATAAACACTATTTGAGTGTGACTGTTGCCAGTTCAGCCAGACTGGCCCTCACGCCGGTGGCACGTAAAAGCATGCACTGCACTCTTGGAGTGGTTGGCGTTAGGACGAGCATCCAGCTGTAGAAACTCTGCTAGATCAGATTGGAGCCTGGTGCAGCCATCTGGTTTGCCAGTCCTCAGTCAAATCATCCAACCCATGCTAGCATTTCCATGCTAGCATGGGTTGGATGATAATGATGATACATATGCATATATATTCATACATGCACATATGTATATATATATATATATATATATATATATATATATATATATATATATATATATGTATGCATATGTATATATATATATATATATATATATATATATATATATATATATATATATATATATATATATATAAATGCATATGTCTATATGCCTATATATATATATGCATATATTTAAAATTATAATTTAGGGTATCTAAGAAATACCACCACGCTGGAAATAGCAGTCAAAACTTGACTTTAAAACCACATTAAATGTTCATATAGCACCAGGAGAGAAGACAAAAATTCAAAATAAACTAGCAAAAATTGCTAGATTATTCCAGATCCCGGATTTCTGGCTCGGCATAAGAAATGATCTGCCTTCATAAGTGGAATATACTCAGAAAAGCACATAAATACAAATATATATGCATATATACAACATACGATATACTTACATATATGAACGTATACATACATATAGATATGCAAGTATGCACACGACCAGTTTAATTTGCCGGCCTAAAAACTCCTTGTGCGATATGGTCCGACATCGCAGTGAATAGAATAAAAAATTAATATATAAATTTATATAAATAAGGATAAGATCGATATTTAAATACCAAATTTATCAGGTGGCCAGCATGTGATACGTGCATATATATGTATACATTCGTATATGTAAGCATATTGTATGTTGTATATATATAAAGCAGTTGTATACTGTCAACTCAATGTGACAGTCACAATAAGGGAATCATACTGCTGCTATTTAGCCCTAGGAAGCGGGACCGCTTCCTGTCGGCCTTGACACATTTCCTGTGTCCTTATATTTGTGAGGGGGAGACAAACACCCTACCCAGCTCAGTGTGCATTCAGGGACATGTTTCTGAGTCATTGCTCCTCATCAGCCTGAAGTAGCAACACTAGCTGGTTCAAAATGCATGTCAAACCCTCGCAAATATATATATTTTTAATGAAAAATATATAGGACACAGGAATTGTGTCAAGGCCGACAGGAAGCGGTCCAGCTCCCTAGGGCTAAATAGCAGCAGTATGATTCCCTTATTGGTTCTGTCACATTGAGTTGACAGTATACAACTGATTTATTGTAACACTGCTGCTTAATTCTCTCTGTGAGATTTATAATTAGATCATTTCTAATTTGTATATATATATATATATATATATATATATATATATATATATATATAAACATAATTAAGGGATCAGCAAATAGTTGCTTCACCACATACCGAAGTTCAGAAATAGCAGCTAGAAAGCTGAGACTCCAACAGATAGCATTACTTGTAACTCACAAAGGCAAAACAAGAAGAAAAACAATGAAAACAAACCAGTTGAAGTTAATCATAGACGCGTTTCTGGATTATGAGCGATAATACTCCATTTCCTTCATCGGTATGATATTCTAGTTGTAAATTCGACGGTGCTAGCAAACTGTGCATGCATAAACGAGTGAACATCATGCATCGGCACAACCTGGAAACACATCCGAACCCACATAGACCAGCCAGTCCACTATTCCTCCTGAACTTCGGTATGTGGTGAAGCAACTATTTGCTGATCCCTTAATTATGTTTATAAATGTATAAGAACTTTTAAATAAGTTCTCCACCGATAATAGTGTTTACATACCGAAGGGCTTGGTAAAATTATTAATTGTTAATTTATTAATAAATTAATAAATTGATAAACCTTTACCCTTTTAATTGTAATATATATATATATATATATATATATATATATATATATATATATATATATATATATTAATAATTATCGCCAAGCTAACATGGCGGTCCGAATTATAGGACGAATGCTGCCGTGGATTAGCTCCAAGAGGCCATCGCCTCTAGCTAGCTATGTGACACACGAATTTGTGTCCTTTATAACCTTCGAACAGGGGAGGTCAGCAGCTTCCCCTTACTGGTTTGGCATCTGCAGACTAGACTAGTTTCAGGGTGTTGCCCCTTGTCTTGGCGATAATTATTAATATCCAGTACCGCTGCCATAGTCTCCTTTAGAGAGACTTAGAAATATTAATATCTCTATTTCCGTAAACCAGTGGATGCATTCCACTGAAATTAGATAAATAACCTTCCTACAGATAGTCAGTAGCGACGCCTGCTGGGTTCGGCTGCTCTGCATTGACAAGGGGCAACACTCTGAAACTAGTCTAGTCTGAAACTAGTCTAGTAGACTACGTTGGTCTGTTCTTGTCATTGTAGTGGGAGATCTGAATTTGTTACGGTAAATGTTTAAATATTCTTTAAAGAAAAATGTACTTTGTTGTTACATGATGTTAAAAGAACTTTGTTAACTTTTGTTAACTGTGATGTTAACTGGCAGAAAAGAAAAGAAAGAACTTTGTTAACTCTTGTTAAATGGTTGAAAAGAAAAGAAAGAACTTTGTTGTTACATGTTGTTCATAGAAAAGAAAAACAAAGAAGTAAAAGAACTTTTTTAATTGACTCTCGATACACGAACTTTGATTGTAAACTTTATTGTAAACTTTGATTATGTTAAATGCTTGGAAACTGTTGTTACATGTGCTATTGTTACATGTGCTTGGAAACGCTATTGTTACATGTTACATGTGCTTGGAAACGCTATTGTTACATGTTACATGTGCTTGGAAACGCTATTGTTACATGTTATTTCAGAAGCAAGTACTATGTTATGAATTATTGTTATGCTCTGTTTTGTATTGTGATGTAAAGAAAAAAAAAGTTAGTTTCACTACGCAACGTATGGTCCGTGTTATTTCTTCCTTGCCTGTTGTCATCGTTACGTGCTCCGGCCGGGCTTAGTCGTGGCGGACATCCTGACTCACTGAGCGTCGACGTTCGCGCACGCGAGTTTTCTCAGTCGTTGAGGTGCTCCGCGCGGGCGTTTCGTAACAATATATATACAGGGATTGGACAAAATAATGGAAACACCTTGCATCATAACATCATAATTTTGAAATATCTATAAATCTGTCAAAACTTGTTTATTTTTATATTTTTTGATTTATTATTAGTGTTGCTTAATATGTTTTGCTAAAATTTCAGTTTCTTTTCAGATATCATCAGAAAAAGGTAATTAAAATTCATTAAAATAACAGATCTATCGGACTTTCAGTTTGTGTTGGTGCTCATATGGCAGGCGCTAACGTAATGAAAACAGCCGAAATGTTTGGTGTATCAGGAAGTACTGTCTCGAAAGTAATAACAGCCTCTGATAAAAGAGGGAAAAAACCTCCTCGTCAAAACAAAACTCTGGAAGAAAACCAAAACTTTCAGATAAGGACTGTTGGACTTTTCCACAAATTGTTAGAAATGATCACAGAAGTACAGCACCCCAAAGTACTGCAGAGCTTAATGACCACCTCGAGACCCTAGTTTCCATAAAAACTATTTGCCAGGAACTGCACAAGGCTGGATTTCATGGGAGAGCTTCAATCAGAAAACCACTACTTTCAAAACAAACATTACAAAGCATTTAGAGTGGAGTAAAAACCTACAGAATTTGTCCCCAGAGCAGTGGAAGAATGTTATTTTCTTGGTCGAATCATCTTTTAACTCATTTCCGACCACTAACTGAGTATACGTGTGGAGACATCCAAAAGAATCATTTGACTCAGACTGCCTTCTTCCAATTGTTGAACATGGAGAGGAATCTGTAATGATCTGTTGGATATCTGCCGGCCCAATGGTTTCCCTTCATGACAGAATTAATAGTCAAGACAATTTAAGCATTTTATCTGTAATTACTGCCAATGGCTGTCCTACCCCATATTAATTAAAATTCATTAAAATGACAGATCTATTGGACTTTCAAAGAAGTCAGATTGTTTTTGCTCATATGGCAGGCACTAGTGTAATGAAAACAGCTGAAATGTTTGGTCTAGCAGGAAGTACTGTGTCGGAAGTAATGATAGCCTCTGATAAAGAGGGAAAAAACCTCCTCGTCAAAACAAAACTCTGGAAAAAACCAAAACTCTGGAAAAAACCAAAACTCTGGAAAAAACCAAAACTTTCAGATAAGGACTGTTGGACTCTTACACGTATTGTTAGAAAGGATCACAAATGTACAGCACCCCAAATTACTGCAGAGCTTATTGACCACCTCGAGAACCTAGTTTCTACAAAAACTGTTTGTTGGGAACTGCACAAAGCTGGATTTCACGGGAAGGCTTCAATCAGAAAACCACTACTTTCAAAAACAAATATTGCAAAGCATTTAGAGTGGAGTAAAAACCTACAGAATTTGTCCCTAGAGTAGCGGAAGAATGATATTTTCTCAGATGAGTCCTCTTTTACCTCATTTCCGACCACTAGCTGAGTATATGTGTGGAGATATCCAAAAGAATCATTTGACCCAGACTGCCTTCTTCCAGTTGTTGAACATGGAGAGGGATCTGTAATGATCTGGCGGGGCTATATCTTGGAAATCCACTGGCCCAATGGGTTCCTTTCATGGCAGAATTATCTGATCAAATTCATCCTATGGTTGAGAGAAACGCAAAGTTGTTACTGAATGGCACGAGGAACATTCTAGTGAAGTTGAACATTTTATCTGGTGACCACAGTCCCTAGATCTCAATATTATTGAACATTTATGGTGCATTTTAGAAAAACAAGTAAGGTGTCGATATCCTCTACCATCATCACTAAAAGAACTAGAGACTGTTTTACCTCAAGAATATACAAAAATTCCTTTGGAAACAATTCAAACTTTGTATGAGTCCAAACCTCATAGAATTCAAACTGTAATTACTGCCGAAGGCGGTCCTACCCCATATTAAAATAAATACATATATATATGTGTACATATGTACTTATATATATATATGCAGATATATATTCATATATACATATGCATATTATATATATATGTGTGTGTGTGTGTACATACATACATATATATATGTATGTATATATGCATATATATATATGCATATTTATATGTATATATATGCATATATATATAGTAGAAGAAAAACACTGAGTACTCCATTTCTGCAATCATCAGCTGAGTGCCGTGCTTCGCCAAGATTTCAGCCCATTATGCTCAGTCTCTCCACACGGTGGGCCCGCAACAGCTGGACGTATTGCGTTGCAACCGAACTCATGCCATTTCTGTGGTTTTATAAGCTTTCACAAACCTCCTGGTAATCCAAGCACTACTTTCAACTGCTTTCTCCCCACATTCCTTTATGATCCTCTTCACAGCAGATACACCAGCCACCTTCAGAAACCTGAAAGAAGCTGCTGGGAAACCCCTGCAGCCAACCTCGAATGCAACTAGCTCACAGATGTAATCCTTCTCCTGAATCTCAGCTACCAGCTCTTCATAGCCCAACAGCTTCCACTTATGGGCCTCAGCAATGCTCTCCTCCCATGGCACAGTCAGCTGTCCAAGGACCACACGTCTCTGACCCTCATCTACCAAAACTTGGTCGGGCCGGAGTGCTGACACAACGATGCTTTAAGGCAATGGCTTGTCCACGAACACCTCTCATTTTCTGTCTTTGACCTACCGAGGTTTCTGTCTCTTTGGCCTCATACCATGCTTCACAAATGCTGTCTTGCGCCAGTTCAGTTCGGGCACTTAACCCTCTCTTGCAGCTGAAGCAACAACGTTTAGCACTAAATTATGTCTAAATGTATACCATCCAGACTGGAGTGCTTTTGGGTAAGCTGACAGCATGTGTTTGAGGCTGCCATACTTTCCACACAAGTTGCACTGTGGACTCTCTTGGATACCCTATTTTTTTAGATTTGCTGGAGACGGATGCACATCATACGCAGTCTGGATTTGAGCTTTAAAATGCCCTGCACTCAACCGCCACCAATCAGACCACTTCAACTCCAGATTTTCCACATCATCCCAATTCAGCCACCGACCCTGCTGTGCTTGTTGCACTGTGTGACCCAGATGTCTCTCATCTTCCAGCTGCCATGTTGTTTACGTAGCTTCCGCCTTTCTTGTTTACTTGACTCAGACCAAAACTGCTCTCTCTTGACAAGACCCACACCATCCCTGCTGTCTATAATCACTCCACGCACTTCAGTATGCTGGGCCATCTCATCAAGCTGCTGCATCGCCTCAGTGACCTTCCACTTCCTACCAATTTTAAAATTTGGTGAATTGTCCTGGATCACAGTGTCCCTTGACTCAGACAGCATCGATGGCAGATGCACCTTGTACTCCTCCACTAGTGACGTCAGAGGAAACTGGAGCATACCCTGGTTGCCATAAAGGGCAACAGATGAAAAGTACTTTGAAAGGCCAAGCCACTTCCTTACCATCTTATTGATCTTCCGTTCAATTGTCTCAATCCTCGTTAGAGAAACTTCATACACAGTTATGGGCCACAACAGTCTTGGGAGCAACCCAAAATGTATGCACCACACCTTGAACTTCCCTAGCAAACTTGCTTGATCAATGCTCTTTAGACCTGTCTCTGCCTGCTTCTGCAGTTCAACACCACGTTGTCTATCTGTGAGGGGAAAACTGTACCATCTTCCCAGATTTTTGACACTTTGCTCACAAATAGTTGGTATTTGCTCTCAACCGATGCTGTAAACCAAATTTATGAGCGATCCACCCTTCAGTGAAAGGTTTAAAGGCCATCCGACTCCAGCTGATCAGTTCAGACAATCTATTCAACACATCTCTTGCAACGTTGATATTCTCCTGCACAATAGTGAGATCATCCATGAATGCCCTCAGTTTTACTTCTCCTTGGTTAAACCTGTGCTCAGGCTTTAAGCCCATCAGTATCATCTCTATGATAATCACAAAAAGCATTGGGGAGATGGCACAACCCATTGCAATCCCCTTTTGTAGACTAATGTATTCAGTGGTGTACTTTGCAGTAGAGAACCGAAACATGAACTGGTCAAAGTATATGGATAGAACGCTTCAGAGTTTCTGGGGCACATAGAAGAAATCCAGGGCTACCTGTATCATGTTATGAGGCACAGAACCATATGCATTTGCTAGGTCCAGCCATTCAACATGCAGCTCCTTACGAAATGCTTTCTTCTCTTTGATTTTAGCCCAAATCATTGAGACATGCTCAAGGCATCCTGAGAACCTTGGGACACCTGCTTTCTGTATACTCGTGTCCACAAAGCCATTGGGAAGCAAGTAAGCAGTGAACCACTTTGCAAAAACAGTGAAGACTTTTCCCTCAACATTCAGTAAAGAGAAAGGGCGAAACTGACAAAGTGTCACTGAGTCTTCCTCTTTGGGTATATAAATCCCATCAACCTTACACCAACGCTCAGGAACTTCACCATACCCCCATATCTTAACCAGCAATCGCCACAAACACCTCAGTAACTTTGGATAATTCCTGTACACTGCATATGTCATCCCATTAGGGCCACCAGCAGAGTCAGCCCTTGCTTTGTGTACCACTTCCTGAACTTCCTTGAATTTGACCATGGAAGTATCAAATCCTGCACATATTATTTACAGATATATATATGTGTGTGTGTGTGTGTGGAGAATGGAGAAACAAACACAAGAAAAAGCAAGTCAACTGGGCTAGTTAGCCATTGATTTAATTACGTGGAGATTATATAATGAGTCATTTACGAACGTTTCGATGTGTCAAATGGTTTGGCAGATCTCTTCAGAATGTTGAGGAGTATGTTAGAGTTCATGGTATGAGAGATGCAGGAGAAACAGTTAGTGGATATAGTAATGCATATGGTGGTATAAGAATAGAGTTAGGTAAAGTTATTCTTACATTTAATAGGAAACTTGAACTCATCCAGAAAAACTTACATAAATTCTTCAAAAGATTTGGACTAGCCATTTCTATAGAAAATGAACACACCTCCATAAACTACTTAGACGCCAATTGCAACCTAGCCACAGGACTCCATGAACCTTACATAAAGCCAAACACTAACCTAAAATACATAAACGCATCCAGTAACCACCCGCTATTCCTTAAGAGAGGCTTAGTACATAGTATAAGCAATAGGTTATCACGCCTCTCCTCTAACCGAGATATTTTTAATAAGCATAAGGAAACCTATAACATCGCACTACATAGAGCAGGATTCAACCATAAAATTAAATTCATAGAACCCAATAACCACAAAAAGACCCAAATAAAGGGAATCTAAACGCTAGAAACACTAATAATACACCAAACACTGCTGCAAACCACACTAACAATATGAATGACACAGATAAACATAATATAAGTAATAGAAATACAAAAGATCCCAAAGCCAAACCACATAACACCAAAAATACCAACAACAGTGCAAACACCAATACCAACAATACTACTAGGATTAATAAGGCTAATAACAGGACGAAGCAGAAATACAATAACAACCAGAACATAATCAATATTAAGCCATACAAAGATAAGTTTAGTATGAATAACAGCGAGACCCAGCAGACTAAAATAAACCATACATCGGGCCCACAAATACCTAACAATACTAACACAGCAAAAATCAATAAGACACATATAAAAAATAAACCTAACTATAGAAATAAATTAGACAGCCATAAAGAAAAATTCACTAGCCTTCCCAGCTATGATGGCAGGTTCTATACCAGACATGGCCGTAATAACAATAAGAACAATAAGGATACAATCTGGCTAATTATTCCCTACAACATGAATCTCAAATCTAACATAGTCCGTTCATTAATGAACATAATAGATAAACATCTCAATGTAAATAATAAATACGCAGCAATATTTAAGAACAAAATAAGAATAGGCCACAGCCTGACATGCAGCTTAGCTACCATAATAGCATCTATTAATAATAATAAATTAGACGCATTCTATACAGCTAGAAAGACCACGAACAACCAAACTAACAACCGTCCAACTAATAGAACTAACTCCAACCCTAACCCAACGACCCTTATTAAGAGACACACACACCAAAAAACAATAGGGCCACACAACAACACACAGACACAGACACCCCTTATAATCTATGTAGCTGTAGAGATAGGAATAAATGTAATTTCTCCAATAGATGTAAGACCGAAAATATAGTTTACCAATGCGACGTACACACAAACGGCCAAATTAGATCTTACATTGGCGCTACGAAAAACCAAATACGCCTCAGATACAATGAGCACCAATCTAGCTTTAGAAATAGAAAAAAGGCAAATTCAACAGGACTTAGTAGCTATATCTGGGAATTAAAGGACAATAAGATAGAATATAAACTAAAGTGGCATATACTAAAAGCAGCTAATTCTTATAACCCAACTAACAGACGCTGTGACCTCTGCCTAACTGAACGCCTCAAAATCCTAACGGCTAGAAAGGATCTCTTAAACAAAAAATATGAACGTAACCTAATTTGTTTACACGCTACAAAATATTCATTTTCTAAGTATAATTAAATATGTAAAAAAGAATTTTCCTTTTCTAAGTATAATTAATCATAATTAAATATTAATAAGGTCAGAGTTAGCCCCTCTTCACCAAAACTTAGGGTTACTCCCCTTTACTAACACCGCCGGTGCTAAAAGTAAAGATACACGCCTGAATTCTAAAAACAACCACGTGTGAAATGCGTCTGATTAAGATTGGAACTACGAGCTTGAACAGCACCCACCCTACCTCTCCTTCCAGAATGACTAACACAACTTCAACTAAAATCTAAGAATAACTTTACCTAACTCTATTCTTATACCACCATATGCATTACTATATCCACTAACTGTTTCTCCTGCATCTCTCACACCATGAACTCTAACATACTCCTCAACATTCTGAAGAGATTTGCCAAACCATTTGGAACATCGAAACGTTCGTAAATGACTCATTATATAATCTCCGCATAATTAAATCAATGGCTAACTAGCCCAGTTGACTTGCTTCTTCTTGTGTTTGTTTCTCCATTCTCCACATAACTATAATTATAAACTGCGGTTTAAACAATAAATTACCTGCCTCTGGATACCTTCTAACGAAGACGGTACCCACACAAGTAATTTCCAGGAGTGGCTCCGGATTTAAATATCCCCTGGTTGCTTGGATACTTCAGACTACCCCTGAAATATTGAAGCAATCCTATCATTTACCTATATATATATATATATAATTATTCGGTAGCCATGATAAAACTCCGAGTTTCGGATGCTGGGGCAGAAACCCATGCCACCATCTCTCTTCAGTTATCTGGACATTGAAAATTGCTATGAAAATGACCATTAAACAAAGGGAAATCACTGTGTGGTTGACCGTTATTAAGACATAAGAGCTATAGAATGACCGCTAAGTGAGGAGAAGGTGTAAAGGTAAAGGAATAAAAATGTCCATAGGATTCGCGTAAGCGCACCAGTCCATACATACACATGCGGGCTCGCACACCCACGTACATGCGCCTATATGTATATACTCATCCACCCTCGCTTGAAACACACACATGCTCACCCATACAGTTGCCAATATATATATATATATATATATATATATATATACACCTGCATACATACTCACACACACACACGTGTGCGACATGCTCGCACCCATACACACGCACGCAAAAAAGGTTCATACACACGTCAATATACACACATGCCCAAGAAAAAACAGTCGATTTCCCCCAAAAAATGAAACAATCATCCAGGAAGCGTTTCTATTTCTTAATGATATGTTGTTTGTATTCTTGGTCAAAGGTTTTTTCCACTTCCACATAGAGCTTTTCTTCTAAGTATCCCATAACTCAGTTTGCATATGAGGGCGCAAATCGCGTACCCATAGCCGTGCCCTTATCTGCCGATATGTTTTGTTGTCGAATTTAAAAGTATTTTCCGCTAGCACTAGACGTGTGGCCTTGGTGATGAAGTCAGTTTTGAAGCGATCATTTATCCGTTCTCTATGATTGCTTCTAGGCCTAAACTGTGAGGTATATTCGTATAGAGATTAGTAACATCAAAATTTGCTAGTATAGTACCTTCTGCAACAGTGGGGGGAATGTGTTGGATGAAATCTATACCATCCCGTACATAGCTAGGTATTAATGGGCACAAAGGTTTTAAGACTATATCTAGAAAATGACTGTTGTGTTGGAGCTTGAGGTCAAGCAACTATTGGCCTTAGTTTGAGGTCAGCAGGTCTTAGTAATTTTATGTATTCGTTCTTCTGCTTATTTATGGCATTTTGTATTTCGGAGCTTTTGTGGATTTTAGGCAATCCGTAAAAATTGCTCTCTTTGATAACAGAGTTTCATATATACTCTTTTTCCTTGTCAGTGAAAGAATCTTGGAATTCATTTATTAGCCTTCTGATTTTATTTAGTATTGTTTTTTCTGAGTGCCTAGTTTCTTCCTTGTAGTAGGTTTCATTTGTTTCATTTGTTAACGTTGTTAACATTTCCAATATTTTGTCTTTATAATAGTCCTTGTCCATGATAACTATTGCCCCTCCCTTGTCGGCTTCTTTTAGGATGATTGTGTTGTCATTTTTTAGTGTTCGTAAGGCTTTCTTTTCGTTTTCACAGAGGTTTTATTTACATCTCTGAGTATTTAGGGGAAATTTTGAGATTGTGTCTATATACGCATCCAAATATTTGTCCTTTCCCTTGTAGGGAGTGAAGTGGGATTTCTTTCGGACTATTGATTCATCATTTAAGTCTTTCTCATTGAAGAATTCTAAAAGTCGGAGGTGACGGTTGAAGTGTTCAATATCAGATTTCAGTTCAATGAGGTTGGGCGTGGGTGTCGGGGTAAACTTTAGACCTTTTAATAGGAGGTTGATCTCATCGTTGTTGAGGTTCCGATTTGATAAATTTATGATTTTCGGGTCTATATGTTGTGTGTGGTTAATTAAACTCTGGTGTATTATCGGGTCCGGTGCGTGGTTTTGGTATTTCCTCCCTAAAAAAGGAATTGTGTTTCTACGTCTTCGTTGTCTTGTCTGGGTGTTCTGATTTCCATGTAGGTAAGAGGATGGTTCGTGTCTTTTATACCAATTCCGTTGGTTAAAAGTTTCGTTTTTTTCTTCCCATCTTTCACGCTTTTTTCTTCCCCATTCAGGATAAATGGGAATTTTGGTTGTAAATCTTGTGTTTCTTGAATTGTCATGATTATTGTTCCTATTATAGTATCTGTGTTGTCTGTATGTTATTTGTTTTTCTTCCCATGTATTCATCCATCT
Source organism: Octopus bimaculoides (assembly GCF_046866305.1). NCBI lineage: Eukaryota > Metazoa > Mollusca > Cephalopoda > Octopoda > Octopodidae > Octopus > Octopus bimaculoides. Next base: position 65,964,221 of record NC_142932.1, on the reverse strand, counting down.
GGGGTATATGTTATTACGAGTTGTTGGTTGTCTGTATGTTATTTGTCTTTCATGTCTGTTTTCCTTTTCATTTATCCATCTATGGTGTTCGGACGTATGGGTTGATGGCTGTATTCTACATTTCATTTGTTGGTTAATAGCAGCGTTATGTATTGTTGGATATGGTTTTCTAGTCTGTACTTCGGGTGAGATGGAGGTCATTTCCGCGTATGTTTTTGGGTAATTAGAGGTTCGGTATCTCATTTCGATTCTTCTAGGGTTAGTGTCTATATTTGTTTTCGATTTCTTCGTGTTTCTTTGTTGTTGCGGTTTCGTTTTCATAATGGATTTATCTCCATAGTTTTTTTCATAGTTAGTGAACCACTCTTGTTGTTTTTCCCACATTTTTATGGATTTCTCTTCTTCCCGCTTTGTGTCTTCTTTCCATAGTTTTTGCAGTTTTTCATGATATTGATTGTTGCTTTGTTCAGCAATTTCAGCAAACATAATTGCGTCAATATTCTTCACTTTTTCTTCGTGTCTCACTTTTCGTGATTGTAGGAGAGCAATTTCTGTTTCCAATCGACATAGAGCTAAATTTGCACGTATATTTGTCTCTTCTAGCGATTCATTCCTTATTTCTTTAATAAGAAATTTTCTGGGCAGTATTGGTCTGTCTTTGCTTCGCCAGTTCTGGTAGGTGTTTGCTATATTGTTGCATCGAATGCTCTTCCAGTATGCATGTTTCCTTTGGTTCAGGAGTTTCTTCCAAAGATATAATTTTATGGTATTATGTTGATGTACTTCTCCAGATGTGGCTTCAAGTGAGTTTGTTCTTATTTTTTCCTTGCTGTTTGTCTCTGGTATTGGAGCATCTTCCATATGGGTATCATTTATAGTTCTATCTGAATTTGTGAAGATTGCATCCAGTCTTGAAATAAGTAAATTTAACTTATTAGATATTTCTGTGAGGAGTTCATCTGTATTATTGGTGTTTCTCGGCTGTGAGTTTGATTGTGTTCCATTCATTCTGGCGTCTTGTACATCCAAGGATATATGTGTAGAGTGTTAGGTGTGATGTACGGAAGTAAATATTGAAAGAAAAGTCGTCAGAATTTTGGAATAACTTCTTTCATTTATTTTATACATATATTAGCGCTTTCGTTCGTCTTTCGAACTTGTCAAATATAACTGTGAAAATACAGAGATCTAGCTTATTTATATGAAAACAGGTGTTTTTGGGGGTTTTGTTTATAACAGAATATTGTTTTGTTTTTTTTGTTTTTTTGGGGTGAGACTTTGGAGACAATGGAAGATGTATAAGCAAATAGATAGATAGATAGGCAGATAGAGAGATAGATAGATAGACTGATAGTCAGACAGATAGAGAGATGGATGTGGTAAAAGAGAGAGAGAAGGGCCATTGTATTAAATTGTATATACATTTATATATATACATATACATATATATATATACATATATACTTATACATATATATATATACATATATATATGTACAAATATATACATATATGTATACATATATATTTGCATGTATATATGCACATATAAGTATATACACACACATATATGCGTATATATATATATATCTATCTATCTATATATATATATATATATATATATATATATATATATATATATATATATATATATATATATATATATATGCATATATATATATATATATATATATATATATATATATATAGATGCATATATATACATAGATGCATATATATATCCGTATATATGTATAGGCGTATGTATATATATATATATATATATATATATATATATATATTTATTTATTTATGGGTTTCAGCTAAGTGGCTGTGGTCATGCTGGAGCACCACCGTGAGTTTCCGTCTTTATGCTTTGCTCTCTTCACGTTCCTTGCATGGCCCTTCTCCTCCACCTGATATAGTCCAATCAAGAGTTTTGATGGCACATCTGGTGTATAAGAGAATTTGACATCGCTGCCCTAAACTGTGTCTCATTTCGAGCCAGTGGTTCGTCTGGTATCGTGGAGAGGAAAGCGTCGAGTTTTGTCTTGAAGACCTCCACATCCGTGTCTTGCAGGTCTCTCAAATGTTTTGGCAGGGCGTTGAAGAGCTGAGGTTCTCTGAAACCGAGGCTGCTGCAGTATCTCGTTCTTATGTGAGATGCAGTGGACGGCACCTTTGGCACCATGCAGTGGCGACCCGTGCAGGCATTCCTGTAGTACTTGATGCCAAAGTTTGGCACCAGTCCTTCCAGTATTTTCCATATGTATATTATTACATATCTCTCCCGCCTGCGCTCCAGGGAGTAGAGACTTAGTGCCTTCAGTCGCTCCCTGTAGTTCATCTGTTGGACTGTGGCGATCTTTTTTGTATAGTGCCGCTGAATTGCCTCGAGTTCTGCTGTCCGCTTGACACTGTGTGGTGACCACAACTGAGAGCAATAGTCTAGGCGGCTCAGAACAAATGTCTTCCATAGAGTCAACATGACTTTTTGATCCCTTGTACGGAATGTCCTCAGTATCCACCCTGCCAGTTGTCTGCACTTTGCTGTCAACTTGACAATGTGCATGTGAAATGATGCATCACTACACATGTTGATGCCCAGGTCTCTTACTGTTTGTGGTTCTGGGATTGCAGTACCTCCAGGTCCTGTGTATGCCAGTTGGGAGGCACTTGTGGCCTTGTAGCGCAGTACTTGAAATTTTTGTTGCATTGAACTGCATATTATTTTGCTCTGCCCACTCGTATATTGCATTTAGGTCATTCTGCAGGCTTACAATATCATCAGGATTCTTTATTGCCTGAGATAGTTTTGTGTCATCAGCGTAGCTAGTGACAGTGGCTCTCCGAGTGACCGTGGGCATGTCCAGAAGGGCCACTATGCACAGTAGTGGCCCCAGGACAGTTCCTTGCGGAACAGCGCTCAATATTTGCATTTCCCTAGATAGTTCTCCATTGGCTGCAACAGTATGACTTCTACCATTCAGGAAGTCATGCAGCCACTCTCCTAATTTACCAGCTATGCCAAGGTTTCGCAGCTTGTGACATATCAAGCCATGATCAACTTTGTCAAAGGCTTTTGCAAAGTCGAGATATATCACATCAACATTTGAATGGTTAAGTAGCTGCTTCAGGAACCAGTCATAATGCTGCAAGAGCTGCGTGAGGTCTCATTCAGCAAGTCATTTTCTTCTAGGAACGCAATCAATCTCCTTCTGACAATTCGTTCCATGACTTTGCTAATATGTGAAGTCAGAGAGATATGGGCCTGTAGTTCCCAGCCTCTGCTCTGCTTCCACCTTTATGGATAGGACATATGGTGCCTTCCTTCAGCTTTTTGGGAAGTTTACCATTTGCAAGGAAACTCTGGAAGAGTATCCGGAGTGGTCCTGCTAATTCTTGTTTCCACGACTTTAAGAGGACAGCTGGGAAACCATCGGGGCCAGTTGCCGAATTCGAGCTCATTTCGTTTATGGCAGCTATTACATCTTCCTCTTCAATGTCAATGTAGGTAATGGATGCAGTCTTTTTCTGCTGAGTGCTATTGTCAAAGAAATCAGCTGGGTTCTTTATCTGCATGTGACTCAGAGGAGAAGTGAAGACACTCTTGAATTGTGCACTGAGCACTTCACTTATCTATGTGGGATCTGCAGTCAGTGAGCTATTAGGCAGGAATAGAGGTCCTATCTTATACTGTGCCGTAGCAGTCTCTTTTGCAAATCTATAGAAAGCCTTGGGGTTTGTTTTTATGCTTTCTACTGCTCTCTTCTCCTCCTCTGCTCTCTCCTTTTCATGGGAGAGTTTAATCTTGTTTTCTATGTCTAACAGTGTTAGTTTTAATTTAGCCCTTTTCCTATCCTCCAGTTCTGTATTTAACTGGTTTGAGACCTTTGTTCTGTGTCTCATAAGGATTTTCCTGTCTCTAGGAATGCTATTGGCATGTTTGCTGGTCTTTCTATATGGCACGTATTTGGTGCATATGTCTTGTATGGTTGACATAAAATGACTTAGTTTGAGGTCATTGTCTTGTATAGAAAGGCTGTCATGCCAGTTTTGATTTTGAATCTCTCTGCGAATTGACTTCCAGTCCGCCCTGTGGAAATTCAGGTTGGATATTGCTTGAGTCCTCCTGGTGGGGTGGGTGTCAGTGGGTTGTCTAGGACCATACGTAGTTAATTCTATAATGTTATGATCTGAGAGAGATGTGGGCGTTATTTTCACATTATGGATTAGGCTCACATTGTTTGTGAAGCAGAGATCTAAAATATTGCTTCCCCTGGTTGGTTGGAGTATCACTTGTTCCATGAACAGCATGTGGGATAGTTCTAACAAAGATTTTGCCTGGCTTTGTTCATGCAGTGACATCCCAGAGAGGATGTAACCTTCAGGCCATTTAACATTTGGGAGGTTAAAGTCGCCTAGGAAAAGTATATTGATGTGTTGGTCCAGATTTGTCAAGACCTCTTCTATGCGTCTGAGGCTGTCCTCAAATTTACCCTCCTGCTTTGCGGTATTTGGTGGACATACAACTACATCAATTTGTTTTATGTGTACTATTAAAGTATCACCGACAGAGTTTGAGTGTGATAGGAGTAGTAGGGGTGTGACATCTCGGATGTACATTGCAACTCCCCCATGACTTCTATCCCTTCTGTCTGTTCGGAGTACGGCATACTCTGGTATGTTTATCTCCGCATCTGCTATATTAGGTGTTAGATGCGTTTCGGTATGCACCATGCATATTGCTTGATTGCATGTAACTAGGTCTTTCAAGTATAGAAACTTGTCTTTGCCGCCTGTTCGTAATAGGCCCCGGATATTCAGTAGGAATGTGAAATATGGGTGTGATATCTGTGCAGGGGTTCCTGGTGTTAGCGGTGGCCATCCCTGATCCATCATCTGTGGTGGTCTTGGACAATGGTTCGTGTGGCGTTGACTCTGTACCCTCTGCATCCACATTAACTGTTGTACCATTTTCTGGGCCACGCTTAAAAAAGCTTGCTGCTCAGCTACTGCAGTTCGTACAGCCTCTGCATACAGCCTTTTGCTGGGAGCAGAAGGAATATATGGACTTCTTTCTTTGTGAGTCCTGTTGGTATTCGGTGGATTATGTGTATGTAGGTTTAAGCTTTCTGGTCTCCCTCTTCTGCGCTCCCACTTATTTTGTTTTAAATGGTTATCTACATTGTTTAGCTGGTGGTGTTTGGGATGGGCAAATTTGCAGTTTCGCCCCTTTTCCCCGTGCCAGCAGGTACCATTTAGGTAGAATTTACAGATCTGTTTCTTTTTCTTTGTATGACGTGCTTGGGCTTGAAGCCTGTTTGTGTTTGTGTTCACCGTCTTCTTGTCTGTTCTCCTGTTTCTGTCGTTTGGTGTGGTGCTGCGTTATATGTACACACACACACACACACACACACACACACACACACACACATACACACACACACACACACACAACATATATATATATATATATATATATATGTACATGTATATATACATACATTTATATACATATACATATAATAATATAAATAATATATAAATATATGCATATATATATATATATATATATATATATATATATATATATATATATATATATATATACATATACTTATGCATATATATATATATATATATATATATATATATATATATATATATATATATATATATATATATATATATATATATATATATATATATATATATATATATATGTATATATATATATACATATACTTATGTATATGTATAAATATGTACGCATATATGAGCAGCTGTCTGGCTTCCGTGTCGGTGGCACGTAAATAGCACCAGCGTGATCGTTATCAACGTCGCCCTCCTGGCACTTGTGACAGTGGCACGTGAAAGTCATTCGAGCGAGATCGTTGCCCATACCGATGGACTGTGCAGGTGACACGTGATACAAAATTTCGAGCGTGGCCGTTGCCAGTATCCGCCTGGCGGGCCCTCGTGCCGGTGGCACGTAAAAGCACCCACTACACTGTCGGAGTCAAGAAGGGCATCCAGCTGTAGAAACTCTGCCAAATCAGATTGGAGCCTAGTGTCGCCTCCTGGTCCACCAGTCCTCATTCAAATCGTCCAACCCATGCTAGCATGGAAAGCAGACGTTAAACGACGACGATGATGATGATGATGATATGTATGCATACATATATACATATATATATATGGATATATATATATATATATGCATATATATAACTATATGGATATATATAAATATATGCATATTTATATATGCATATATACATAGATAAATATATACATATATACATATATCATATCGTATAAAAGATAATAAGAGTAAAACAACTACAGAAGGTTTGTATTTGGTCTTCTGAGCCATTTTCGGTCTCACGTGTTTTAGTATATGGGTGAGAAAGTTGGTATGTGAAAGCACGTGGTTGGATGTATAAAAGATAAGAAGAGTGAAAAAAGTACAGAAGGCTTGTATTTGGTCTTCTGTGGCATTTTCGGTCTCACGTGTTTTAGTATATGGGTGAGAAAGTTGGTATGTGAAAGCACGTGGTTGGATGTATAAAAGATAATAAGAGTGAAAAAAATACAGAAGGCTTGTATATGGTCTTCTGTGGCATTTTCGGTCTCACGTGTTTTAGTATATGGGTGACAAAGTTGGTATGTGAAAGCCCGTGGTTGGATGCATAAAACAAAATAAGAGGGAAAAGACTACGGAAGGCTTGTATTTGGTCTTTTGTGGCATTTTCGGTCTCACGTGTTTTAGTATATGGGTGAGAAAGTTGGGATGTGAAAGCACGTGGTTGGATGTATAAAAGATAATAAGAGTGAAAAAACTACAGAAGGCTTGTATTTGGTCTTCTGTGGCATTTTCGGTCTCACGTGTTTTAGTATATGGGTGAGAAAGCTGGTATGTGAAAGCACGTGGTTGGATGTATAAAAGATAATAAGAGTGAAAAAACTACAGAAGGCTTGTATTTGGTCTTCTTTGGCATTTTCGGTCTCACGTGTTTTAGTATATGGGTGAGAAATCTGGTATGTGAAAGCACGTGGTTGGATGTATAAAAGATATTAAGAGTGAAAAAACTACAGAAGGCTTGTATTTGGTCTTCTGTGGCATTTTCGGTCTCACGTGCTTTAGCATATATGTGAGAAAGTTGGTATGTGAAAGCACGTGGTTGGATGTATAAAAGATAAGAAGAGTGAAAAAACTACAGAAGGCTTGTATTTGGTCTTCTGTGGCATTTTCGGTCTCACGTGTTTTAGCATATGGGTGAGAAAGTTGGTATGTGAAAGGACGTGGTTGGATGTATAAAAGATAATAAAAGTCAACAAATTACAGAAGGCTTGTATTTGGTCTTCTGTGGCATTTTCGGTCTCACGTGTTTTAGTATATGCGTGAGAAAGTTGGTATGTGAAAGCACGTGGTTGGATGTATAAAGATAAGAAGAGTGAAAAACCTACAGAAGGCTTGTATTTGGTCTTCTGTGGCATTGTCGGTCTCACGTGTTTTAGTAAATCGGTGAGAAAGTTGGGATGTGAAAGCACGTGATTGGATGCATAAAAGATAATAAGACTGAAAAAACAACAGAAGGCTTGTATTTGGTCTTCTGTGGCATTTTCGGTCTCACGTGTTTTAGTATATGGGTGAGAAAGTTGGGATGTGAAAGGACGTGGTTGGATGTATAAAAGATAATAAGACTGAAAAAAGTACAGAAGGCTTGTATTTGGTCTTCTGTGGCATTTTCGGTCTCACGTGTTTTAGTATACGGCTGAGAAAGTTGGTATGTGAAAGCACGTGGTTGGATGTATAAAAGATAAGTAGAGTGAAAAAACTACAGAAGGCTTGTATTTGGTCTTCTGTGGCATTTTCGGTCTCACGTGTTTTAGTATATGGGTGAGAAATCTGGTATGTGAAAGCACGTGGTTGAGTGTATAAAAGATAATAAGAGTGAAAAAACTACAGAAGGCTTGTATTTGGTCTTCTGTGGCATTTTCGGTCTCACGTGTTTTAGTATATGGGTGAGAAAGTTGGGATGTGAAAGGACGTGGTTGGATGTATAAAAGATAAGAAGAGTGAAAAAACTACAGAAGGCTTGTATTTGGTCTTCTGTGCCATTTTCGGTCTCATGTGTTTTAGTATATGGCTGAGAAAGTTGGTATGTGAAATCACGTGGTTGGATGTATAAAAGATAATAAGAGTGAAAAAACTACAGAAGGCTTGTATTTGGTCTTCTGTGGCATTTTCGGTCTCACGTGTTTTAGTATATGGGTGAGAAAGTTGGGATGTGAAAGGACGTGGTTGGATGTATAAAAGATAATAAGACTGAAAAAACTACAGAAGGCTTGTATTTGGTCTTCTGTGGCATTTTCGGTCTCACGTGTTTTAGTATATGGGTGCGAAAGTTGGTATGTGAAAGCACGTGGTTGGATGTATAAAAGATAAGAAGAGTGAAAAAACTACAGAAGGCTTGTATTTGGTCTTCTGTGCCATTTTCGGTCTCATGTGTTTTAGTATATGGCTGAGAAAGTTGGTATGTGAAATCACGTGGTTGGATGTATAGAAGATAATAAGAGTGAAAAAACTACAGAAGGTTTGTATTTGGTCTTCTGTGCCATTTTCGGTCTCACGTGTTTTAGTATATGGCTGAGAAACTTGGTATGTGAAAGCACGTGGTTGGATGTATAAAAGATAATAAGAGTGAAAAAACTACAGAAGGCTTGTATTTGGTCTTCTGTGCCATTTTCGGTCTCATGTGTTTTAGTATATGGGTGAGAAAGTTGGTATGTGAAAGCACGTGGTTGGATATATAAAAGATAATAAGAGTGAAAAAACTACAGAAGGCTTGTATTTGGTCTTCTGTGGCATTTTCGGTCTCACGTGCTTTAGTATATATGTGAGAAAGTTGGTATGTGAAAGCATGTGGTTGGATGTATAAAAGATAAGAAGAGTGAAAAAACTACAGAAGGCTTGTATTTGGTCTTCTGTGGCATTTTCGGTCTCACGTGTTTTAGTATATGGGTGAGAAAGTTGGGATGTGAAAGGACGTGGTTGGATGTATAAAAGATAATAAGACTGAAAAAAGTACAGAAGGCTTGTATTTGGTCTTCTGTGGCATTTTCGGTCTCACGTGTTTTAGTATATGGGTGCGAAAGTTGGTATGTGAAAGCACGTGGTTGGATGTATAAAAGATAAGAAGAGTGAAAAAACTACAGAAGGCTTGTATTTGGTCTTCTGTGCCATTTTCGGTCTCATATGTTTTAGTATATGGGTGAGAAACTTGGCATGTGAAAGGACGTGGTTGGATGTATAAAAGATAATATGAGTCAAAAAATTACAGAAGGCTTGTATTTGGTCTTCTGTGTCATTTTCGGTCTCACGTGTTTTAGTATATGGGTGAGAAAGTTGGCATGTGAAAGGACGTGGTTGGATGTATAAAAGATAATAAGAGTCAAAAAATTACAGAAGGCTTGTATTTGGTCTTCTGTGGCATTTTCGGTCTCATGTGTTTTAGTATATGGGTGAGAAAGTTGGTATGTGAAAGCACGTGGTTGGATGTATAAAAGATAATAAGAGTGAAAAAACTACAGAAGGCTTGTATTTGGTCTTCTGTGCCATTTTCGGTCTCATGTGTTTTAGTATATGGGTGAGAAAGTTGGTATGTGAAAGCACGTGGTTGGATGTATAAAAGATAATAAGAGTGAAAAAACTACAGAAGGCTTGTATTTGGTCTTCTGTGGCATTTTCGGTCTCACGTGCTTTAGTATATATGTGAGAAAGTTGGTATGTGAAAGCACGTGGTTGGATGTATAAAAGATAAGAAGAGTGAAAAAACTACAGAAGGCTTGTATTTGGTCTTCTGTGCCATTTTCGGTCTCACGTGTTTTAGTATATGGCTGAGAAAGTTGGTATGTGAAAGCACGTGGTTGGATGTGTAAAAGATAATAAGAGTGAAAAAACTACAGAAGGCTTGTATTTGGTCTTCTGTGCCATTTTCGGACTCATATGTTTTAGTATATGGGTGAGAAAGTTGGTATGTGAAAGCACGTGGTTGGATATATAAAAGATAATAAGAGGGAAAAAACCACAGAACGCTTGTATTTGGTCTTTTGTGGCATTTTCGGTCTCACGTGTTTTAGTAAATCGGTGAGAAAGTTGGGATGTGAAAGCACGTGATTGGATGTATAAAAGATAATAAGAGGGAAAAAACTACAGAAGGCTTGTATTTGGTCTTCTGTGCCATTTTCGGTCTCACGTGTTTTAGTATATGGGTGAGAAATCTGGTATGTGAAAGCATGTGGTTGGATGTATAAAAGATAAGAAGAGTGAAAAAACTACAGAAGGCTTGTATTTGGTCTTCTGTGGCATTTTCGGTCTCACGTGTTTTAGTATATGGGTGAGAAAGTTGGGATGTGAAAGGACGTGGTTGGATGTATAAAAGATAATAAGACTGAAAAAAGTACAGAAGGCTTGTATTTGGTCTTCTGTGGCATTTTCGGTCTCACGTGTTTTAGTATATGCCTGAGAAAGTTGGTATGTGAAAGCACGTGGTTGGATGTATAAAAGATAATAAGAGTGAAAAAACTACAGAAGGCTTGTATTTGGTCTTCTGTGGCATTTTCGGTCTCACGTGTTTTAGTATATGGGTGAGAAAGTTGGTATGTGAAAGCACGTGGTTGGATGTATAAAAGATAATAAGAGTGAAAAACCTACAGAAGGCTTGTATTTGGTCTTCTGTGGCATTTTCGGTCTCACGTGTTTTAGTATATGGGTGAGAAAGTTGGGATGTGAAAGGACGTGGTTGGATGTATAAAAGATAATAAGACTGAAAAAAGTACAGAAGGCTTGTATTTGGTCTTCTGTGGCATTTTCGGTCTCACGTGTTTTAGTATATGCCTGAGAAAGTTGGTATGTGAAAGCACGTGGTTGGATGTATAAAAGATAATAAGAGTGAAAAAACTACAGAAGGCTTGTATTTGGTCTTCTGTGGCATTTTCGGTCTCACGTGTTTTAGTATATGGCTGAGAAAGTTGGTATGTGAAAGCACGTGGTTGGATGTATAAAAGATAATAAGAGTGAAAAACCTACAGAAGGCTTGTATTTGGTCTTCTGTGACATTTTCGGTCTCACGTGTTTTAGTATATGGCTGAGAAAGTTCGCATGTGAAAGGACGTGGTTGGATGTATAAAAGATAATAAGAGTCAAAAAATTACAGAAGGCTTGTATTTGGTCTTCTGTGGCATTTTCGGTCTCACGTGTTTTAGTATATGGGTGAGAAACTTGGCATGTGAAAGGACGTGGTTGGATGTATAAAAGATAATATGAGTCAAAAAATTACAGAAGGCTTGTATTTGGTCTTCTGTGTCATTTTCGGTCTCACGTGTTTTAGTATATGGGTGAGAAAGTTGGCATGTGAAAGGACGTGGTTGGATGTATAAAAGATAATAAGAGTCAAAAAATTACAGAAGGCTTGTATTTGGTATTCTGTGGCATTTTCGGTCTCATGTGTTTTAGTATATGGGTGAGAAAGTTGGTATGTGAAAGCACGTGGTTGGATGTATAAAAGATAATAAGAGTGAAAAAACTACAGAAGGATTGTATTTGGTCTTCTGTGTCATTTTCGGTCTCACGTGTTTTAGTATATGGGTGAGAAAGTTGGCATGTGAAAGGACGTGGTTGGATGTATAAAAGATAATAAGAGTCAAAAAATTACAGAAGGCTTGTATTTGGTCTTCTGTGGCATTTTCGGTCTCATGTGTTTTAGTATATGGGTGAGAAAGTTGGTATGTGAAAGCACGTGGTTGGATGTATAAAAGATAATAAGAGTGAAAAAACTACAGAAGGCTTGTTTTTGGTCTTCTGTGGCATTTTCGGTCACACGTGCTTTAGTATATATGTGAGAAAGTTGGTATGTGAAGGCACGTGGTAGTATGTGAAAGCACGTGGTAGTATGTGAAAGCACAGAAGACCAAATACAAGCCTTCTGTAATTTTTTGACTCTTATTATCTTTTATACATCCAACCACGTCCTTTCACATGCCAACTTTCTCACCCATATACTAAAACACGTGAAACCGAAAATGCCACAGAAGACCAAATACAAGCCTTCTGTAATTTTTTGACTCTTATTATCTTTTATACATCCAACCACGTATATGGGTGACAAAGTTGGTATGTGAAAGCACGTGGTTGGATTTATAAAAGATAATAAGACTGAAAAATCTACAGAAGGCTGGTATTTGGTCTTTTGTGGCAGTGTTGGTCTCACGTGTTTTAGTATATGGGTGAGAAAGTTGGGATGTGAAAGCACGTGGTTGGATGTATAAAAGATAAGAAGAGTGAAAAAACTACAGAAGGCTTGTATTTGATCTTCTGTGTCATTTTCGGTCTCACGTGTTTTAGTATATGGGTGAGAAAGTTGGGATGTGAAAGGACGTGGTTGGATATATGAAAGATAATAAGAGTGAAAAAACTACAGAAGGCTTGTATTTGGTCTTCTGTGGCATTTTCGGTCTCACGTGTTTTAGTATATGGATGAGAAAGTTGGAATGTGAAAGCACGTGGTTGGATGTATAAAAGATAAGAAGAGTGAAAAAACTACAGAAGGCTTGTATTTGATCTTCTGTGGCATTTTCGGTCTCATGTGTTTTAGTATATGGGTGAGAAATCTGGTATGTGAAAGCACGTGGTTGGATGTATAAAAGATAATAAGAGAGAAAAAACTACAGAAGGCTTGTATATGGTCTTCTGTGGCATTTTCGGTCTCACGTGTTTTAGTATATAGGTGAGAAAGTTGGGATGTGAAAGCACGTGGTTGGATGTATAAAAGATAATAAGACTGAAAGAACTACAGAAGGCTTGTATTTGGTCTTCTGTGGCATTTTCGGTCTCACGTGCTTTAGTATATATGTGAGAAAGTTGGTATGTGAAAGCACGTGGTAGTATGTGAAAGCACGTGGTAGTATGTGAAAGCACAGAAGACCAAATACAAGCCTTCTGTAATTTTTTGACTCTTATTATCTTTTATACATCCAACCACGTCCTTTCACATGCCAACTTTCTCACCCATATACTAAAACACGTGAGACCCAAAATGCCACAGAAGACCAAATACAAGCCTTCTGTAATTTTTTGACTCTTATTATCTTTTATACATCCAACCAGGTATATGGGTGAGAAAGTTGGGATGTGAAAGCACGTGGTTGGATGTATAAAATATAAGAAGAGTGAAAAAACTACAGAAGGCTTGTATATGGTCTTCTGTGGCATTTTCGGTCTCACGTGTTTTAGTATATAGGTGAGAAAGTTGGGATGTGAAAGCACGTGGTTGGATGTATAAAAGATAATAAGACTGAAAAAACTACAGAAGGCTTGTATTTGGTCTTTTGTTGCATTTTCGGTCTCACGTGTTTTAGTATATGGGTGAGAAATCTGCTATGTGAAAGCACGTGGTTGGATGTATAAAAGATAATAAGAGTGAAAAAACTACAGAAGGCTTGTATTTGGTCTTTTGTGGCATTTTCGGTCTCACGTGTTTTAGTATACGGGTGAGAAAGGTGGTATGTGAAAGCACGTGGTTGGATGTATAAAAGATAAGAAGAGTGAAAAAACTACAGAAGGCTTGTATTTGGTCTTCTGTGGCATTTTCGGTATGACATGTTTTAGTATATGGGTGAGAAAGTTGGTATGCGAAAGCACGTGGTTGGATGTATAAAAGATAATAAGAGTGAAAGAACTACAGAAAGCTTGTATTTGGTCTTCTGTGGCATTTTCGGTCTGACATGTTTTAGCATATGGGTGAGAAATTTGGTATGTGAAAGCACGTGGTTGGATGCATAAAAGATAATAGAAATGAAAAAACTACAGAAGTCTTGTATTTGGTCTTCTGTGGCATTGTCGGTCTCACGTGTTTTAGTATATGGGTGAGAAAGTTGGTATGTGAAAGCACGTGGTTGGATGTATAAAAGAAAAGTAGAGTGAAAAAACTACAGAACGCTTGTATTTGGTCTTTTGTGGCATTGTTGGTCTGACGTGTTTTAGTATATGGGTGAGAAAGTTGGTATGTGAAAGCACGTGGTTGGATGTATAAAAGATAATACGAGTGAAAAAACTACAGAAGTCTTGTATTTGGTCTCCTGTGGCATTTTCGGTCTCACGTGTTTTAGTATACGGGTGAGAATGTTGGTATTTGAAAGCACATGGTTGGATGTTTAAAAGATAATAAAAGTGAAAAAACTACAGAAGGCTTGTATTTGGTCTTCTGTGGCATTTTCGGTCTTACGTGTTTTAGTATATGGGTGAAAAATCTGGTATGTGAAAGCACGTGGTTGGATGTATAAAAGATAATAAGAGTGAAAAACCTACAGAAGGCTTGTATTTGGTCTTCTGTGGCATTTTCGGTCTCACGTGTTTTAGTATATGGGTGAAAATGTTGGTATTTGAAAGCACATGGTTGGATGTATAAAAGATAATAAGAGTGAAAAAACTACAGAAGGCTTGTATTTGGTCTTCTGTGGCATTTTCGGTCTGACATGTTTTAGTATATGGGTGAGAAAGTTGGTATGTGAAGGCACGTGGTTGGATGCATAAAAGATAATAAGAGGGAAAAAATTACAGAAGGCTTGTATTTGGTCTTCTGTGGCATTTTCGGTCTCACGTGTTTTAGTATATGGGTGAGAAAGTTGGGATATGAAAGCACGTGATTGGATATATAAAAGATAAGACTGAAAAAACTACAGAAGGCTTGTATTTGGTCTTCTGTGGCATTTTCGGTCTCACGTGTTTTAGTATATGGGTGAGAAAGTTGGGATGTGAAAGGACGTGGTTGGATGTATAAAAGATAATAAGAGTGAAAAAACTACAGAAGGCTTGTATTTGGTCTTCTGTGGCATTTTCGGTCTCACGTGTTTTAGTATATGGGTGAGAAAGTTGGTATGTGAAAGCACGTGGTTGGATGTATAAAAGATAAGTAGAGTGAAAGAACTACAGAAAGCTTGTATTTGGTCTTCTGTGGCATTTTCGGTCTGACATGTTTTAGCATATGGGTGAGAAAGTTGGTATGTGAAAGCACGTGGTTGGATGCATAAAAGATAATAGAAATGAAAAAACTACAGAAGGCTTGTATTTGGTCTTCTGTGGCATTTTCGGTATGACATGTTTTAGTATATGGGTGAGAAAGTTGGTATGCGAAAGCACGTGGTTGGATGTATAAAAGATAATAAGAGTGAAAGAACTACAGAAAGCTTGTATTTGGTCTTCTGTGGCATTTTCGGTCTGACATGTTTTAGCATATGGGTGAGAAAGTTGGTATGTGAAAGCACGTGGTTGGATGCATAAAAGATAATAGAAATGAAAAAACTACAGAAGTCTTGTATTTGGTCTTCTGTGGCATTGTCGGTCTCACGTGTTTTAGTATATGGGTGAGAAAGTTGGTATGTGAAAGCACGTGGTTGGATGTATAAAAGAAAAGTAGAGTGAAAAAACTACAGAACGCTTGTATTTGGTCTTTTGTGGCATTGTTGGTCTGACGTGTTTTAGTATATGGGTGAGAAAGTTGGTATGTGAAAGCACGTGGTTGGATGTATAAAAGATAATACGAGTGAAAAAACTACAGAAGTCTTGTATTTGGTCTCCTGTGGCATTTTCGGTCTCACGTGTTTTAGTATACGGGTGAGAATGTTGGTATTTGAAAGCACATGGTTGGATGTTTAAAAGATAATAAAAGTGAAAAAACTACAGAAGGCTTGTATTTGGTCTTCTGTGGCATTTTCGGTCTTACGTGTTTTAGTATATGGGTGAAAAATCTGGTATGTGAAAGCACGTGGTTGGATGTATAAAAGATAATAAGAGTGAAAAACCTACAGAAGGCTTGTATTTGGTCTTCTGTGGCATTTTCGGTCTCACGTGTTTTAGTATATGGGTGAAAATGTTGGTATTTGAAAGCACATGGTTGGATGTATAAAAGATAATAAGAGTGAAAAAACTACAGAAGGCTTGTATTTGGTCTTCTGTGGCATTTTCGGTCTGACATGTTTTAGTATATGGGTGAGAAAGTTGGTATGTGAAGGCACGTGGTTGGATGCATAAAAGATAATAAGAGGGAAAAAATTACAGAAGGCTTGTATTTGGTCTTCTGTGGCATTTTCGGTCTCACGTGTTTTAGTATATGGGTGAGAAAGTTGGGATATGAAAGCACGTGATTGGATGTATAAAAGATAAGACTGAAAAAACTACAGAAGGCTTGTATTTGGTCTTCTGTGGCATTTTCGGTCTCACGTGTTTTAGTATATGGGTGAGAAAGTTGGGATGTGAAAGGACGTGGTTGGATGTATAAAAGATAATAAGAGTGAAAAAACTACAGAAGGCTTGTATTTGGTCTTCTGTGGCATTTTCGGTCTCACGTGTTTTAGTATATGGGTGAGAAAGTTGGTATGTGAAAGCACGTGGTTGGATGTATAAAAGATAAGTAGAGTGAAAAAACTACAGAAGTCTTGTATTTGGTCTCCTGTGGCATTTTCGGTCTCACGTGTTTTAGTATACGGGTGAGAATGTTGGTATTTGAAAGCACATGGTTGGATGTTTAAAAGATAATAAAAGTGAAAAAACTACAGAAGGCTTGTATTTGGTCTTGTGTGGCATTTTCAGGCTTACGTGTTTTAGTATATGGGTGAAAAATCTGGTATGTGAAAGCACGTGGTTGGATGTATAAAAGATAATAAGAGTGAAAAACCTACAGAAGGCTTGTATTTGGTCTTCTGTGGCATCTTCAGTCTCACGTGTTTTAATATATGGGTGAGAAAGTTGGTATGTGAAAGCACGTGGTTGGATGTATAAAAGATAATAAGAGAGAAAAAACTACAGAAGGCTCGTATTTGGTCTTCTGTGGCATTGTTGGTCTCACGTGTTTTAGTATATGGATGAGAAAGTTGGAATGTGAAAGCACGTGGTTGGATGTATAAAAGATAAGAAGAGTGAAAAAACTACAGAAGGCTTGTATTTGATCTTCTGTGGCATTTTCGGTCTCATGTGTTTTAGTATATGGGTGAGAAATCTGGTATGTGAAAGCACGTGGTTGGATGTATAAAAGATAATAAGAGAGAAAAAACTACAGAAGGCTTGTATATGGTCTTCTGTGGCATTTTCGGTCTCACGTGTTTTAGTATATAGGTGAGAAAGTTGGGATGTGAAAGCACGTGGTTGGATGTATAAAAGATAATAAGACTGAAAAAACTACAGAAGGCTTGTATCTGGTCTTTTGTTGCATTTTCGGTCTCACGTGTTTTAGTATATGGGTGAGAAATCTGGTATGTGAAAGCACGTGGTTGGATGTATAAAAGATAATAAGAGTGAAAAAACTACAGAAGGCTTGTATTTGGTCTTTTGTGGCATTTTCGGTCTCACGTGTTTTAGTATACGGGTGAGAAAGGTGGTATGTGAAAGCACGTGGTTGGATGTATAAAAGATAAGAAGAGTGAAAAAACTACAGAAGGCTTGTATTTGGTCTTCTGTGGCATTTTCGGTATGACATGTTTTAGTATATGGGTGAGAAAGTTGGTATGCGAAAGCACGTGGTTGGATGTATAAAAGATAATAAGAGTGAAAGAACTACAGAAAGCTTGTATTTGGTCTTCTGTGGCATTTTCGGTCTGACATGTTTTAGCATATGGGTGAGAAAGTTGGTATGTGAAAGCACGTGGTTGGATGCATAAAAGATAATAGAAATGAAAAAACTACAGAAGGCTTGTATTTGGTCTTCTGTGGCATTGTCGGTCTCACGTGTTTTAGTATATGGGTGAGAAAGTTGGTATGTGAAAGCACGTGGTTGGATGTATAAAAGATAAGTAGAGTGAAAAAACTACAGAAGGCTTGTATTTGGTCTTTTGTGGCATTGTTGGTCTGACGTGTTTTAGTATATGGGTGAGAAAGTTGGTATGTGAAAGCACGTGGTTGGATGTATAAAAGATAATGCGAGTGAAAAAACTACAGAAGTCTTGTATTTGGTCTCCTGTGGCATTTTCGGTCTCACGTGTTTTAGTATACGGGTGAGAATGTTGGTATTTGAAAGCACATGGTTGGATGTTTAAAAGATAATAAAAGTCAAAAAAACTACAGAAGGCTTGTATTTGGTCTTCTGTGGCATTTTCGGTCTTACGTGTTTTAGTATATGGGTGAAAAATCTGGTATGTGAAAGCACGTGGTTGGATGTATAAAAGATAATAAGAGTGAAAAAACTACAGAAGGCTTGTATTTGGTCTTCTGTGGCATTTTCGGTGTGACATGTTTTAGTATATGGGTGAGAAAGTTGGTATGTGAAAGCACGTGGTTGGATGCATAAAAGATAATAAGAGGGAAAAAATTACAGAAGGCTTGTATTTGGTCTTCTGTGGCATTTTCGGTCTCACATGTTTTAGTATATGGGTGAGAAAGTTGGTATGTGAAGGCACGTGGTTGGATGCATAAAAGATAATAAGAGGGAAAAAATTACAGAAGGCTTGTATTTGGTCTTCTGTGGCATTTTCGGTCTCACGTGTTTTAGTATATGGGTGAGAAAGTTGGGATATGAAAGCACGTGATTGGATGTATAAAAGATAAGACTGAAAAAACTACAGAAGGCTTGTATTTGGTCTTCTGTGGCATTTTCGGTCTCACGTGTTTTAGTATATGGGTGAGAAAGTTGGGATGTGAAAGGACGTGGTTGGATGTATAAAAGATAATAATAAGTATATGGCTGAGAAAGTTGGTATGTGAAAGCACGTGGTTGGATGTATAAAAGATAAGAAGAGTGAAAACCTACAGAAGGCTTGTATTTGATCTTCTGTGGCATTTTCGGTCTCATGTGTTTTAGTATATGGGTGAGAAATCTGGTATGTGAAAGCACGTGGTTGGATGTATAAAAGATAATAAGAGAGAAAAAACTACAGAAGGCTTGTATATGGTCTTCTGTGGCATTTTCGGTCTCACGTGTTTTAGTATATAGGTGAGAAAGTTGGGATGTGAAAGCACGTGGTTGGATGTATAAAAGATAATAAGACTGAAAAAACTACAGAAGGCTTGTATTTGGTCTTTTGTTGCATTTTCGGTCTCACGTGTTTTAGTATATGGGTGAGAAATCTGGTATGTGAAAGCACGTGGTTGGATGTATAAAAGATAATAAGAGTGAAAAAACTACAGAAGGCTTGTATTTGGTCTTTTGTGGCATTTTCGGTCTCACGTGTTTTAGTATACGGGTGAGAAAGGTGGTATGTGAAAGCACGTGGTTGGATGTATAAAAGATAAGAAGAGTGAAAAAACTACAGAAGGCTTGTATTTGGTCTTCTGTGGCATTTTCGGTATGACATGTTTTAGTATATGGGTGAGAAAGTTGGTATGCGAAAGCACGTTGTTGGATGTATAAAAGATAATAAGAGTGAAAGAACTACAGAAAGCTTGTATTTGGTCTTCTGTGGCATTTTCGGTCTGACATGTTTTAGCATATGGGTGAGAAAGTTGGTATGTGAAAGCACGTGGTTGGATGCATAAAAGATAATAGAAATGAAAAAACTACAGAAGGCTTGTATTTGGTCTTCTGTGGCATTGTCGGTCTCACGTGTTTTAGTATATGGGTGAGAAAGTTGGTATGTGAAAGCACGTGGTTGGATGTATGAAAGATAAGTAGAGTGAAAAAACTACAGAAGGCTTGTATTTGGTCTTTTGTGGCATTGTTGGTCTGACGTGTTTTAGTATATGGGTGAGAAAGTTGGTATGTGAAAGCTCGTGGTTGGATGTATAAAAGATAATACGAGTGAAAAAACTACAGAAGTCTTGTATTTGGTCTCCTGTGGCATTTTCGGTCTCACGTGTTTTAGTATACGGGTGAGAATATTGGTATTTGAAAGCACATGGTTGGATGTTTAAAAGATAATAAAAGTGAAAAAACTACAGAAGGCTTGTATTTGGTCTTCTGTGGCATTTTCGGTCTTACGTGTTTTAGTACATGGGTGAAAAATCTGGTATGTGAAAGCACGTGGTTGGATGTATAAAAGATAATAAGAGTGAAAAAACTACAGAAGGCTTGTATTTGGTCTTCTGTGGCATTTTCGGTCTCACGTGTTTTAGTATATGGGTGAGAAAGTTGGGATATGAAAGCACGTGATTGGATGTATAAAAGATAAGACTGAAAAAAACTACAGAAGGCTTGTATTTGGTCTTCTGTGGCATTTTCGGTCTCACGTGTTTTAGTATATGGGTGAGAAATTTGGTATGTGAAAGCACGTGGTTGGATGTATAAAAGATAATAAGAGTGAAAAAACTACAGAAGGCTTGTATTTGGTCTTCTGTGGCATTTTCGGTCTCACGTGTTTTAGTATATGGGTGAGAAAGTTGGGATGTGAAAGGACGTGGTTGGATGTATAAAAGATAATAAGAGTGAAAAAACTACAGAAGGCTTGTATTTGGTCTTCTGTGGCATTTTCGGTCTCACGTGTTTTAGTATATGGCTGAGAAAGTTGGTATGTGAAAGCACGTGGTTGGATGTATAAAAGATAAGAAGAGTGAAAAACCTACAGAAGGCTTGTATTTGGTCCCCTGTGGCATTTTCGGTCTCACGTGTTTTAGTATATGGGTGAGAAAGTCGGTATTTGAAAGCACGTGGTTGGATGCATAAAATATAATAAGAGGGAAAAAACTACAGAAGGCTTGTGTTTGGTCTTCTGTGGCATTTTCGGTCTCGCGTGTTTTAGTATATGGGTGAGAAAGTTGGTATGTGAATGCACGTGGTTGGATGTATAAAAGATAATAAGAGTGAAAAAACTACAGAAGGCTTGTATTTGGTCTTCTGTGGCATTTTCCGTCTCACATGTTTTAGTATATGCGTGAGAAAGTTGGTATGTGAAAGCACGTGGTTGGATGTATAAAAGATAAGAAGAGTGAAAAAACTACAGAAGGCTTGTATTTGGTCTTCTGTGGCATTTTCGGTCTGACATGTTTTAGCATATGGGTGAGAAAGTTGGTATGTGAAAGCACGTGGTTGGATGTATAAAAGATAATAAGAGTGAAAAACCAACAGAAGGCTTGTATTTGGTCTTCTGTGGCATTTTCGGTCTTACGTGTTTTAGTAAATGGTTGAGAATGTTGGTATTTGAAAGCACATGGTTGGATGTATAAAAGATAATAAGAGTGAAAAAACTACAGAAGGCTTGTATTTGGTCTTCTGTGGCATTTTCGGTCTGACATGTTTTAGTATATGGGTGAGAAAGTTGGTATGTGAAAGCACGTGGTTGGATGCATAAAACATAATAAGAGGGAAAAAATTACAGAAGGCATGTATTTGGTCTTCTGTGGCATTTTCGGTCTCACTTGTTTTAGTATATGGGTGAGAAATCTGGTATGTGAAAGCACGTGGTTGGATGTATAAAAGATAATAAGAGTGAAAAAACTACAGAAGGCTTGTATTTGGTCTTCTGTGGCATTTTCGGTCTCACGTGTTTTAGTATATGGGTGAGAAAGTTGGTATGTGAAAGCACGTGGTTGGATGTATAAAAGATAAGTAGAGTGAAAAAACTACAGAAGTCTTGTATTTGGTCTCCTGTGGCATTTTCGGTCTCACGTGTTTTAGTATACGGGTGAGAATGTTGGTATTTGAAAGCACATGGTTGGATGTTTAAAAGATAATAAAAGTGAAAAAACTACAGAAGGCTTGTATTTGGTCTTGTGTGGCATTTTCAGGCTTACGTGTTTTAGTATATGGGTGAAAAATCTGGTATGTGAAAGCACGTGGTTGGATGTATAAAAGATAATAAGAGTGAAAAACCTACAGAAGGCTTGTATTTGGTCTTCTGTGGCATCTTCGGTCTCACGTGTTTTAATATATGGGTGAGAAAGTTGGTATGTGAAAGCACGTGGTTGGATGTATAAAAGATAATAAGAGAGAAAAAACTACAGAAGGCTCGTATTTGGTCTTCTGTGGCATTGTTGGTCTCACGTGTTTTAGTATATGGATGAGAAAGTTGGAATGTGAAAGCACGTGGTAGGATGTATAAAAGATAAGAAGAGTGAAAAAACTACAGAAGGCTTGTATTTGATCTTCTGTGGCATTTTCGGTCTCATGTGTTTTAGTATATGGGTGAGAAATCTGGTATGTGAAAGCACGTGGTTGGATGTATAAAAGATAATAAGAGAGAAAAAACTACAGAAGGCTTGTATATGGTCTTCTGTGGCATTTTCGGTCTCACGTGTTTTAGTATATAGGTGAGAAAGTTGGGATGTGAAAGCACGTGGTTGGATGTATAAAAGATAATAAGACTGAAAAAACTACAGAAGGCTTGTATCTGGTCTTTTGTTGCATTTTCGGTCTCACGTGTTTTAGTATATGGGTGAGAAATCTGGTATGTGAAAGCACGTGGTTGGATGTATAAAAGATAATAAGAGTGAAAAAACTACAGAAGGCTTGTATTTGGTCTTTTGTGGCATTTTCGGTCTCACGTGTTTTAGTATACGGGTGAGAAAGGTGGTATGTGAAAGCACGTGGTTGGATGTATAAAAGATAAGAAGAGTGAAAAAACTACAGAAGGCTTGTATTTGGTCTTCTGTGGCATTTTCGGTATGACATGTTTTAGTATATGGGTGAGAAAGTTGGTATGCGAAAGCACGTGGTTGGATGTATAAAAGATAATAAGAGTGAAAGAACTACAGAAAGCTTGTATTTGGTCTTCTATGGCATTTTCGGTCTGACATGTTTTAGCATATGGGTGAGAAAGTTGGTATGTGAAAGCACGTGGTTGGATGCATAAAAGATAATAGAAATGAAAAAACTACAGAAGGCTTGTATTTGGTCTTCTGTGGCATTGTCGGTCTCACGTGTTTTAGTATATGGGTGAGAAAGTTGGTATGTGAAAGCACGTGGTTGGATGTATGAAAGATAAGTAGAGTGAAAAAACTACAGAAGGCTTGTATTTGGTCTTTTGTGGCATTGTTGGTCTGACGTGTTTTAGTATATGGGTGAGAAAGTTGGTATGTGAAAGCTCGTGGTTGGATGTATAAAAGATAATACGAGTGAAAAAACTACAGAAGTCTTGTATTTGGTCTCCTGTGGCATTTTCGGTCTCACGTGTTTTAGTATACGGGTGAGAATGTTGGTATTTGAAAGCACATGGTTGGATGTTTAAAAGATAATAAAAGTCAAAAAAACTACAGAAGGCTTGTATTTGGTCTTCTGTGGCATTTTCGGTCTTACGTGTTTTAGTATATGGGTGAAAAATCTGGTATGTGAAAGCACGTGGTTGGATGTATAAAAGATAATAAGAGTGAAAAAACTACAGAAGGCTTGTATTTGGTCTTCTGTGGCATTTTCGGTGTGACATGTTTTAGTATATGGGTGAGAAAGTTGGTATGTGAAAGCACGTGGTTGGATGCATAAAAGATAATAAGAGGGAAAAAATTACAGAAGGCTTGTATTTGGTCTTCTGTGGCATTTTCGGTCTCACATGTTTTAGTATATGGGTGAGAAAGTTGGTATGTGAAGGCACGTGGTTGGATGCATAAAAGATAATAAGAGGGAAAAAATTACAGAAGGCTTGTATTTGGTCTTCTGTGGCATTTTCGGTCTCACGTGTTTTAGTATATGGGTGAGAAAGTTGGGATATGAAAGCACGTGATTGGATGTATAAAAGATAAGACTGAAAAAACTACAGAAGGCTTGTATTTGGTCTTCTGTGGCATTTTCGGTCTCACGTGTTTTAGTATATGGGTGAGAAAGTTGGGATGTGAAAGGACGTGGTTGGATGTATAAAAGATAATAAGAGTGAAAAAACTACAGAAGGCTTGTATTTGGTCTTCTGTGGCATTTTCGGTCTCACATGTTTTAGTATATGGGTGAGAAAGTTGGTATGTGAAGGCACGTGGTTGGATGCATAAAAGATAATAAGAGGGAAAAAATTACAGAAGGCTTGTATTTGGTCTTCTGTGGCATTTTCGGTCTCACGTGTTTTAGTATATGGGTGAGAAAGTTGGGATATGAAAGCACGTGATTGGATGTATAAAAGATAAGACTGAAAAAACTACAGAAGGCTTGTATTTGGTCTTCTGTGGCATTTTCGGTCTCACGTGTTTTAGTATATGGGTGAGAAAGTTGGGATGTGAAAGGACGTGGTTGGATGTATAAAAGATAATAAGAGTGAAAAAACTACAGAAGGCTTGTATTTGGTCTTCTGTGGCATTTTCGGTCTCACGTGTTTAAGTATATGGCTGAGAAAGTTGGTATGTGAAAGCACGTGGTTGGATGTATAAAAGATAAGAAGAGTGAAAACCTACAGAAGGCTTGTATTTGATCTTCTGTGGCATTTTCGGTCTCATGTGTTTTAGTATATGGGTGAGAAATCTGGTATGTGAAAGCACGTGGTTGGATGTATAAAAGATAATAAGAGAGAAAAAACTACAGAAGGCTTGTATATGGTCTTCTGTGGCATTTTCGGTCTCACGTGTTTTAGTATATAGGTGAGAAAGTTGGGATGTGAAAGCACGTGGTTGGATGTATAAAAGATAATAAGACTGAAAAAACTACAGAAGGCTTGTATTTGGTCTTTTGTTGCATTTTCGGTCTCACGTGTTTTAGTATATGGGTGAGAAATCTGGTATGTGAAAGCACGTGGTTGGATGTATAAAAGATAATAAGAGTGAAAAAACTACAGAAGGCTTGTATTTGGTCTTTTGTGGCATTTTCGGTCTCACGTGTTTTAGTATACGGGTGAGAAAGGTGGTATGTGAAAGCACGTGGTTGGATGTATAAAAGATAAGAAGAGTGAAAAAACTACAGAAGGCTTGTATTTGGTCTTCTGTGGCATTTTCGGTATGACATGTTTTAGTATATGGGTGAGAAAGTTGGTATGCGAAAGCACGTGGTTGGATGTATAAAAGATAATAAGAGTGAAAGAACTACAGAAAGCTTGTATTTGGTCTTCTGTGGCATTTTCGGTCTGACATGTTTTAGCATATGGGTGAGAAAGTTGGTATGTGAAAGCACGTGGTTGGATGCATAAAAGATAATAGAAATGAAAAAACTACAGAAGGCTTGTATTTGGTCTTCTGTGGCATTGTCGGTCTCACGTGTTTTAGTATATGGGTGAGAAAGTTGGTATGTGAAAGCACGTGGTTGGATGTATGAAAGATAAGTAGAGTGAAAAAACTACAGAAGGCTTGTATTTGGTCTTTTGTGGCATTGTTGGTCTGACGTGTTTTAGTATATGGGTGAGAAAGTTGGTATGTGAAAGCTCGTGGTTGGATGTATAAAAGATAATACGAGTGAAAAAACTACAGAAGTCTTGTATTTGGTCTCCTGTGGCATTTTCGGTCTCACGTGTTTTAGTATACGGGTGAGAATATTGGTATTTGAAAGCACATGGTTGGATGTTTAAAAGATAATAAAAGTGAAAAAACTACAGAAGGCTTGTATTTGGTCTTCTGTGGCATTTTCGGTCTTACGTGTTTTAGTACATGGGTGAAAAATCTGGTATGTGAAAGCACGTGGTTGGATGTATAAAAGATAATAAGAGTGAAAAAACTACAGAAGGCTTGTATTTGGTCTTCTGTGGCATTTTCGGTCTCACGTGTTTTAGTATATGGGTGAGAAAGTTGGGATATGAAAGCACGTGATTGGATGTATAAAAGATAAGACTGAAAAAAACTACAGAAGGCTTGTATTTGGTCTTCTGTGGCATTTTCGGTCTCACGTGTTTTAGTATATGGGTGAGAAATCTGGTATGTGAAAGCACGTGGTTGGATGTATAAAAGATAATAAGAGTGAAAAAACTACAGAAGGCTTGTATTTGGTCTTCTGTGGCATTTTCGGTCTCACGTGTTTTAGTATATGGGTGAGAAAGTTGGGATGTGAAAGGACGTGGTTGGATGTATAAAAGATAATAAGAGTGAAAAAACTACAGAAGGCTTGTATTTGGTCTTCTGTGGCATTTTCGGTCTCACGTGTTTTAGTATATGGCTGAGAAAGTTGGTATGTGAAAGCACGTGGTTGGATGTATAAAAGATAAGAAGAGTGAAAAACCTACAGAAGGCTTGTATTTGGTCCCCTGTGGCATTTTCGGTCTCACGTGTTTTAGTATATGGGTGAGAAAGTCGGTATTTGAAAGCACGTGGTTGGATGCATAAAATATAATAAGAGGGAAAAAACTACAGAAGGCTTGTGTTTGGTCTTCTGTGGCATTTTCGGTCTCGCGTGTTTTAGTATATGGGTGAGAAAGTTGGTATGTGAATGCACGTGGTTGGATGTATAAAAGATAATAAGAGTGAAAAAACTACAGAAGGCTTGTATTTGGTCTTCTGTGGCATTTTCCGTCTCACATGTTTTAGTATATGCGTGAGAAAGTTGGTATGTGAAAGCACGTGGTTGGATGCATAAAACATAATAAGAGGGAAAAAATTACAGAAGGCATGTATTTGGTCTTCTGTGGCATTTTCGGTCTCACGTGTTTTAGTATATGGGTGAGAAATCTGGTATGTGAAAGCACGTGGTTGGATGTATAAAAGATAATAAGAGTGAAAAAACTACAGAAGGCTTGTATTTGGTCTTCTGTGGCATTTTCGGTCTCACGTGTTTTAGTATATGGGTGAGAAAGTTGGTATGTGAAAGCACGTGGTTGGATGTATAAAAGATAAGTAGAGTGAAAAAACTACAGAAGTCTTGTATTTGGTCTCCTGTGGCATTTTCGGTCTCACGTGTTTTAGTATACGGGTGAGAATGTTGGTATTTGAAAGCACATGGTTGGATGTTTAAAAGATAATAAAAGTGAAAAAACTACAGAAGGCTTGTATTTGGTCTTGTGTGGCATTTTCAGGCTTACGTGTTTTAGTATATGGGTGAAAAATCTGGTATGTGAAAGCACGTGGTTGGATGTATAAAAGATAATAAGAGTGAAAAACCTACAGAAGGCTTGTATTTGGTCTTCTGTGGCATCTTCGGTCTCACGTGTTTTAATATATGGGTGAGAAAGTTGGTATGTGAAAGCACGTGGTTGGATGTATAAAAGATAATAAGAGAGAAAAAACTACAGAAGGCTCGTATTTGGTCTTCTGTGGCATTGTTGGTCTCACGTGTTTTAGTATATGGATGAGAAAGTTGGAATGTGAAAGCACGTGGTAGGATGTATAAAAGATAAGAAGAGTGAAAAAACTACAGAAGGCTTGTATTTGATCTTCTGTGGCATTTTCGGTCTCATGTGTTTTAGTATATGGGTGAGAAATCTGGTATGTGAAAGCACGTGGTTGGATGTATAAAAGATAATAAGAGAGAAAAAACTACAGAAGGCTTGTATATGGTCTTCTGTGGCATTTTCGGTCTCACGTGTTTTAGTATATAGGTGAGAAAGTTGGGATGTGAAAGCACGTGGTTGGATGTATAAAAGATAATAAGACTGAAAAAACTACAGAAGGCTTGTATCTGGTCTTTTGTTGCATTTTCGGTCTCACGTGTTTTAGTATATGGGTGAGAAATCTGGTATGTGAAAGCACGTGGTTGGATGTATAAAAGATAATAAGAGTGAAAAAACTACAGAAGGCTTGTATTTGGTCTTTTGTGGCATTTTCGGTCTCACGTGTTTTAGTATACGGGTGAGAAAGGTGGTATGTGAAAGCACGTGGTTGGATGTATAAAAGATAATAAGAGTGAAAGAACTACAGAAAGCTTGTATTTGGTCTTCTATGGCATTTTCGGTCTGACATGTTTTAGCATATGGGTGAGAAAGTTGGTATGTGAAAGCACGTGGTTGGAGGCATAAAAGATAATAGAAATGAAAAAACTACAGAAGGCTTGTATTTGGTCTTCTGTGGCATTGTCGGTCTCACGTGTTTTAGTATATGGGTGAGAAAGTTGGTATGTGAAAGCACGTGGTTGGATGTATAAAAGATAAGTAGAGTGAAAAAACTACAGAAGGCTTGTATTTGGTCTTTTGTGGCATTGTTGGTCTGACGTGTTTTAGTATATGGGTGAGAAAGTTGGTATGTGAAAGCACGTGGTTGGATGTATAAAAGATAATACGAGTGAAAAAACTACAGAAGTCTTGTATTTGGTCTCCTGTGGCATTTTCGGTCTCACGTGTTTTAGTATACGGGTGAGAATGTTGGTATTTGAAAGCACATGGTTGGATGTTTAAAAGATAATAAAAGTCAAAAAAACTACAGAAGGCTTGTATTTGGTCTTCTGTGGCATTTTCGGTCTTACGTGTTTTAGTATATGGGTGAAAAATCTGGTATGTGAAAGCACGTGGTTGGATGTATAAAAGATAATAAGAGTGAAAAAACTACAGAAGGCTTGTATTTGGTCTTCTGTGGCATTTTCGGTGTGACATGTTTTAGTATATGGGTGAGAAAGTTGGTATGTGAAAGCACGTGGTTGGATGCATAAAAGATAATAAGAGGGAAAAAATTACAGAAGGCTTGTATTTGGTCTTCTGTGGCATTTTCGGTCTCACATGTTTTAGTATATGGGTGAGAAAGTTGGTATGTGAAGGCACGTGGTTGGATGCATAAAAGATAATAAGAGGGAAAAAATTACAGAAGGCTTGTATTTGGTCTTCTGTGGCATTTTCGGTCTCACGTGTTTTAGTATATGGGTGAGAAAGTTGGGATATGAAAGCACGTGATTGGATGTATAAAAGATAAGACTGAAAAAACTACAGAAGGCTTGTATTTGGTCTTCTGTGGCATTTTCGGTCTCACGTGTTTTAGTATATGGGTGAGAAAGTTGGGATGTGAAAGGACGTGGTTGGATGTATAAAAGATAATAAGAGTGAAAAAACTACAGAAGGCTTGTATTTGGTCTTCTGTGGCATTTTCGGTCTCACGTGTTTAAGTATATGGCTGAGAAAGTTGGTATGTGAAAGCACGTGGTTGGATGTATAAAAGATAATAAGAGAGAAAAAACTACAGAAGGCTTGTATATGGTCTTCTGTGGCATTTTCGGTCTCACGTGTTTTAGTATATAGGTGAGAAAGTTGGGATGTGAAAGCACGTGGTTGGATGTATAAAAGATAATAAGACTGAAAAAACTACAGAAGGCTTGTATTTGGTCTTTTGTTGCATTTTCGGTCTCACGTGTTTTAGTATATGGGTGAGAAATCTGGTATGTGAAAGCACGTGGTTGGATGTATAAAAGATAATAAGAGTGAAAAAACTACAGAAGGCTTGTATTTGGTCTTTTGTGGCATTTTCGGTCTCACGTGTTTTAGTATACGGGTGAGAAAGGTGGTATGTGAAAGCACGTGGTTGGATGTATAAAAGATAAGAAGAGTGAAAAAACTACAGAAGGCTTGTATTTGGTCTTCTGTGGCATTTTCGGTATGACATGTTTTAGTATATGGGTGAGAAAGTTGGTATGCGAAAGCACGTGGTTGGATGTATAAAAGATAATAAGAGTGAAAGAACTACAGAAAGCTTGTATTTGGTCTTCTGTGGCATTTTCGGTCTGACATGTTTTAGCATATGGGTGAGAAAGTTGGTATGTGAAAGCACGTGGTTGGATGCATAAAAGATAATAGAAATGAAAAAACTACAGAAGGCTTGTATTTGGTCTTCTGTGGCATTGTCGGTCTCACGTGTTTTAGTATATGGGTGAGAAAGTTGGTATGTGAAAGCACGTGGTTGGATGTATGAAAGATAAGTAGAGTGAAAAAACTACAGAAGGCTTGTATTTGGTCTTTTGTGGCATTGTTGGTCTGACGTGTTTTAGTATATGGGTGAGAAAGTTGGTATGTGAAAGCACGTGGTTGGATGTATAAAAGATAATACGAGTGAAAAAACTACAGAAGTCTTGTATTTGGTCTCCTGTGGCATTTTCGGTCTCACGTGTTTTAGTATACGGGTGAGAATATTGGTATTTGAAAGCACATGGTTGGATGTTTAAAAGATAATAAAAGTGAAAAAACTACAGAAGGCTTGTATTTGGTCTTCTGTGGCATTTTCGGTCTTACGTGTTTTAGTACATGGGTGAAAAATCTGGTATGTGAAAGCACGTGGTTGGATGTATAAAAGATAATAAGAGTGAAAAAACTACAGAAGGCTTGTATTTGGTCTTCTGTGGCATTTTCGGTCTCACGTGTTTTAGTATATGGGTGAGAAAGTTGGGATATGAAAGCACGTGATTGGATGTATAAAAGATAAGACTGAAAAAAACTACAGAAGGCTTGTATTTGGTCTTCTGTGGCATTTTCGGTCTCACGTGTTTTAGTATATGGGTGAGAAATCTGGTATGTGAAAGCACGTGGTTGGATGTATAAAAGATAATAAGAGTGAAAAAACTACAGAAGGCTTGTATTTGGTCTTCTGTGGCATTTTCGGTCTCACGTGTTTTAGTATATGGGTGAGAAAGTTGGGATGTGAAAGGACGTGGTTGGATGTATAAAAGATAATAAGAGTGAAAAAACTACAGAAGGCTTGTATTTGGTCTTCTGTGGCATTTTCGGTCTCACGTGTTTTAGTATATGGCTGAGAAAGTTGGTATGTGAAAGCACGTGGTTGGATGTATAAAAGATAAGAAGAGTGAAAAACCTACAGAAGGCTTGTATTTGGTCCCCTGTGGCATTTTCGGTCTCACGTGTTTTAGTATATGGGTGAGAAAGTCGGTATTTGAAAGCACGTGGTTGGATGCATAAAATATAATAAGAGGGAAAAAACTACAGAAGGCTTGTGTTTGGTCTTCTGTGGCATTTTCGGTCTCGCGTGTTTTAGTATATGGGTGAGAAAGTTGGTATGTGAATGCACGTGGTTGGATGTATAAAAGATAATAAGAGTGAAAAAACTACAGAAGGCTTGTATTTGGTCTTCTGTGGCATTTTCGGTCTCACATGTTTTAGTATATGCGTGAGAAAGTTGGTATGTGAAAGCACGTGGTTGGATGTATAAAAGATAAGAAGAGTGAAAAAACTACAGAAGGCTTGTATTTGGTCTTCTGTGGCATTTTCGGTCTGACATGTTTTAGCATATGGGTGAGAAAGTTGGTATGTGAAAGCACGTGGTTGGATGTATAAAAGATAATAAGAGTGAAAAACCAACAGAAGGCTTGTATTTGGTCTTCTGTGGCATTTTCGGTCTTACGTGTTTTAGTAAATGGTTGAGAATGTTGGTATTTGAAAGCACATGGTTGGATGTATAAAAGATAATAAGAGTGAAAAAACTACAGAAGGCTTGTATTTGGTCTTCTGTGGCATTTTCGGTCTGACATGTTTTAGTATATGGGTGAGAAAGTTGGTATGTGAAAGCACGTGGTTGGATGCATAAAACATAATAAGAGGGAAAAAATTACAGAAGGCATGTATTTGGTCTTCTGTGGCATTTTCGGTCTCACGTGTTTTAGTATATGGGTGAGAAATCTGGTATGTGAAAGCACGTGGTTGGATGTATAAAAGATAATAAGAGTGAAAAAACTACAGAAGGCTTGTATTTGGTCTTCTGTGGCATTTTCGGTCTCACGTGTTTTAGTATATGGGTGAGAAAGTTGGGATGTGAAAGGACGTGGTTGGATGTATAAAAGATAAGAAGAGTGAAAAACCTACAGAAGGCTTGTATTTGGTCTTCTGTGGCATTTTCGTTCTCACGTGTTTTAGTATATGGGTGAGTATGTTGGTATTTGAAAGCACGTGGTTGGATGTATAAAAGATAATAAGAGTGAAAAACCTACAGAAGGCTTGTATTTGGTCTTCTGTGGCATTTTCGGTACCAGGTGTTTTAGTATATGGGTGAGAAAGTTGGTATGTGAAAGCACGTGGTTGGATGCATAAAATGTAATAAGAGGGAAAAAACTACAGAAGGCTTGTGTTTGGTCTTCTGTGGCATTTTCGGTCTCACGTGTTTTAGTATATGGGTGAGAATGTCGGTATGTGAAAGCACGTGGTTGGATGCATAAAATGTAATAAGAGGGAAAGAACTACAGAAGGCTTGTGTTTGGTCTTCTGTTGCATTTTCGGTCTCACGTGTTTTAGTATATGGGTGAGAAAGTTGGTATGTGAATGCACGTGGTTGGATGTATAAAAGATAATAAGAGTGAAAAACCTACAGAAGGCTTGTATTTGGTCTTCTGTGGCATTTTCGGTCTCACGTGTTTTAATATATGGGTGAGAAAGCAGGTATGTGAAAGCACGTGGTTGGATGTATAAAAGATAATAGGAATGAAAAAACTACAGAAGGCTTGTATTTGGTCTTCTGTGGCATTGTCGGTCTCACGTGTTTTAGTATATGGGTGAGAAAGTTGGGATGTGAAAGCACGTGGTTGGATGTATAAAAGATAAGAAGAATGAAAAACCTACAGAAGGCTTGTATTTGGTCTTCTGTGCCATTTTCGGTCTCACGTGTTTTAGTATATGGGTGAGAAAGTTGGTATGTGAAAGCACGTGGTTGGATGCATAAAAGATAATAAGAGGGAAAAAACTACAGAAGGCTTTTATTTGGTCTTCTGTGGCATTTTCGGTCTCACGTGTTTTAGTATATGGGTGAGAAAGTTGGTATGTGAAAGCACGTGGTTGGATGTATAAAAGATAATAAGAGTGAAAAACCTAGAGAAGGCTTGTATTTGGTCTTCTGTGGTATTTTCGGTCTCACGTGTTTTAGTATATGGGTGAGAAAGTTGGTATGTGAAAGCACGTGGTTGGATGTATGAAAGATAATAAGAGTGAAAAAACTACAGAAGGCTTGTATTTGATCTTCTGTGTCATTTTCGGTCTCACGTGTTTTAGTATATGGGTGAGAAAGTTGGTATGTGAAGGCACGTGCTTGGATACATAAAAGATAATAAGAGGGAAAAAATTACAGAAGGCTTGTATTTGGTCTTCTGTGGCATTTTCGGTCTCACGTGTTTTAGTATATGGGTGAGAAAGTTGGGATGTGAAAGGACGTGGTTGGATGTATAAAAGATAAGAAGAGTGAAAAACCTACAGAAGGCTTGTATTTGGTCTTCTGTGGCATTTTCGGTCTCACGTGTTTTAGTATATGGGTGAGTATGTTGGTATTTGAAAGCACATGGTTGGATGTATAAAAGATAATAAGAGTCAAAAAACTACAGAAAGCTTGTATTTGGTCTTCTGTGGCATTTTCGGTACCAGGTGTTTTAGTAAATGGGTGAGAAAGTTGGTATGTGAAAGCACGTGGTTGGATGTATAAAAGATAAGTAGAGTGAAAAACCTACAGAAGGCTTGTATTTGGTCTTCTGTGGCATTTTCGGTCTCACGTGTTTTAGTATATGGGTGAGAAAGTTGGTATGTGAAAGCACGTGGTTGGATGTATAAAAGATAATAAGAGTGAAAAACCTAGAGAAGGCTTGTATTTGGTCTTCTGTGCCATTTTCGGTCTCACGTGTTTTAGTATATGGGTGAGAAAGTTGGTATGTGAAAGCACGTGGTTGGATTGAAAATTTGGCACATCCTCCTTATTCTCCTGATATCTCTCCTACTGATTATCACATATTTAACCACATCGAGCTTGCACAGAATAAAACATTCTTAAATAAAGAAGACGTAATTGAAGCATTCGAACAGTAATAGATGACAAATT
Source organism: Octopus bimaculoides (assembly GCF_046866305.1). Taxonomy (NCBI): domain Eukaryota; kingdom Metazoa; phylum Mollusca; class Cephalopoda; order Octopoda; family Octopodidae; genus Octopus; species Octopus bimaculoides. Next base: position 65,930,692 of record NC_142932.1, on the reverse strand, counting down.
CTTTGAAGATGGAATATATGCCTTAGTGGAACGTTGGATGAAGGTTATAAATGAACAAGGATCATATTTTGATTAAATAAGTAAATATTCTAAAATAAAAAAAAACAATTTCACTGTTTCCTTTTTCAAATGTGACATTTCATGTGACAGCCTAATATATATATATTTCGTTTCTGTATTTAGTTTGCAAGATTCTTTATGTGGATTCGTGTGTTGAAGCATATTCTATTGTCGGGGAGGAGACATTCTCTTTCAGCGCCTTATTATTTAATACACTCACTGGTTCGATTTCCATTTATTTATTTTTTCTAAAATATTTGTTGCGTCTTGCAACCTTTTCAATCGCTGTTGACTCTGTCTGTAATCAGAGCTCTGATAACAGACAGAGTCAATGACTAGAGAAATGATTGCAAGACACAACAAAAATTTTAGAAAAAAAAAAAATATCTGTGGCAATTGAACCAGTGAGTGTGTTAAATAATACTTGTTCGTCTGGTTGAACTTGTCCTGTCGTTTGCTGGTGATATTTGCCAGCAGGGTTCGGGAGTGGCCACGAGAATGAGAACGGGCCCCAACTACGTGAACCTGTTCATTGGCTATGCTGAGGCCTAAATATTTTCAAGTTTCCCTTGTCCCAGTCCTGAACTATACGGCTGTTATATTGACGACTGTATCGGTGCGACCTCACTCTCCCGCGAACATCTAGACTCCTTCCTCTCTTTTGACAAATCTTTCCATCCTGTCCTCCACTTCTCCTGCACTATCTCTGACACCTCTGTCTCCTTTCTTGACATTTCGGTCAGCATTCATCACTCCACTCTCACCACCTCCATCCACTACAAATACTCAGACTTACACTCATACCTGAACTTCTCATCCTCCCACCCTAAACACACCAAGCTTTCCATTCCCTATTCCCAATTCCTCCGTCTATGCAGGTTCAGCAGTGACGACCATGACTTTGAGACTCAGTCTCAACTCATGGCTCACCACTTCACCCTATGTGGTTATCCCCTCACCACTATCCACACTGCCCTTGCCAGAGTACGCTCCATGGACCGTGCATCTGCTCTGTCTCCCCCGCCCGTCCCGCCATTTCCCGTCTCCAGTTTCCACTCACCTGCCACCCAACCACTCTACCTCTCCAATGCACCATCCTCCGAGCCTTCTGGCGACTCTAGTCCAACCCCTCCACTTCGCACATCTTCCCTAAACGAGCCCACAACCTACGAGATCTCTTGGTCCACAGCTTCTTCCCTAACCCAACCTCCCAACCCGGCTCATTCACCTGCTCCTGCCCACGCTTCCACACTTGCCCTTACCTCTCCAACACCACCCTCCTCAATGGCACCCATCATCGACCCTGTCACATCACCGACTCCTTCACCTTCTCTTCTAGCAATGTCATCTACTGCATCTCCTGCTCTCTCTGCCCTTCTCTGCACATCGGGCAAACTCGACGTCGCTTGGCTGACCAGTTCACAGAACACCTCCGAGACATCCGACGTGGCAATGACACTCTGGTCTCGTGCCATTTCCGCTCTACCGGTCACTCTTTGCAACACCTGTCTGTGCTCGGATTCTCCTTGCATAGGGGCCATCTGGAACGAATAAAGGTGAAGAGGTACATATGGGAACTCAAAGATAAGGGTATCAACTTTAACCTACCCTGGGAAATATTAACATCCGCACCTGCATACAATAATAAAAAATAGAAAATGCTTATTATGCATAAATGAAATTTTTTTCCTAATTAGGGCCAAAATCCTGCTTATTAACAATTTGAAGGAAAGCAACCTATCATGCCTTCATAGAATTGGGTGCACCTTCTCTAAATTCAAGTAGAACTTAATATTAAGATACCGCCCCTAATTTAATAGTATTTATTTAAGCTAACCACTATTTCTATGCTATATTATAGATCAAATTGTGTTATCTGCATATATATAATTAATATAAATGAAACCTACTACTAAAGTACCCCATCTGGTTTAATGATAACTAATAAGACCTTACTGACATTGTATTAGCTAACATTTGATATTTAAGTGGACATATATAAATAAGCATATATACCTAGTTTGATATACTCACGTAGAGGCAGGCATACATACACAAGAGAATAGTTAGCACTATAAGTACTACCTCTGTATTGATATTAATATAGGTATCTATAGGTATAGGTATGTGTGTATGTATATGCACATATAGATGTATCTACATGTGTTGTTGTTATTGTTGCTGTTGTTGTTACTGTTATTACTATAAATACTATTCCTGTGTGTACTCATTTGTGTATTTACTTATTTGTTGGTATATATGTGTGTATATATGTATATGTATATATATATATAGGTGTGTCTGTATGTGTGTGGGTATGTGTGTACATATGGATGTACTGATTGATGGATATACAGTTGTGTATGTATGTACATATATGGGTGTATGTGAGGGTACATAATATGTATATATGAGTGTATGTGAGTGTGTATATGTATGTGCATATATGCATATATATGTGGGTGTATGTATAAATATGTGTGTATGTATATATATGTGGATGTGTGTACCTTTTGGTGTATATATGTGTGTGTGTACATATGTGTGTATGTATGTCCGAGTGTGGGTATATGCGTACCTGTGTACTTACAATCATCCATGGGAATGTCGTGTGCCTGTAGATGTATATGCACATGGACATATGTGTGTGCGTATACACTTTTTGAGTGTGTATATATGAGGATGTGGGGGTAACTGTCTTCTGCGTGCTAGGGCCTCTGGTACTCAACGATATTCTGCCATGGTTTGAACGGCTTTATTCATCGATTGTTTGTTTGATCAATTATTGTTTACTTATCTACTCATTTAAACCAACTAGTTAGTTATGTAGGATACGGTATGGTGATGATGCTGGTGGTAGCAGCAATAACAGTGATAATTATTTATTTAATTATGTAAGTTAACGTTAGTTAGGTAGGATACTCAAATCTTAGGGTCATCCCCATTCACTATTATCTCCATAGTAATTAACGCCCCTTGTTTTAACCAAACAGTGGAAATAATGAAATACAATCACACGTAAATTCACTAAGTTTATAAATAACCACCATAATGGTTCATTAGTTGAGTGTATCTACTAAAAATAGAATACTTCTAAGCGTGTTTATATATAAGGATAGTTATTTATTTTTATTTTTATTTATTTATTTCTATCTGCATATAGACTTCTTAATAATCTATTCAATAACTCATCTAACCCTTGTATTGGTATATACACTCCATCTATATAAGTATATAGTGGAATGAAGGGATGTGTGCTTGTGTATGTATATGTGTATATACATATATGTACGCGTGTATATAGATATATAGATATATATATATAGCACGCGTGAGTGTGTGTATGTAGGTGTACGTATGCATGCGCGCCCTAACCCTCTTGACCGGTTAGTGGCTATCCAACCGTAGCTAAGCCTAGATAGTTTTAAACAATAGTTGTCCAATTAGATGGGAGGAATTAACTGTAGAAATTAACCCTCCCCAAATAGCAGCAGAACCTCTTACCCACTGGAAGAAGTAACAGGATATCCTTGCCTTCGAAACGCGGAGTAGATGAAACAGGGACAACTGACGAAGGGATATACTCTTCATGTTGCATGTCTCGGTTCTCTGTTTTTTTTCGTTGTTCGAAAAATGTTCGTTTTCTATGTTTTCGTTTCTCATTGTGTTTAACGTTTTTTTGATGTCATGTACCCATATATGCATGTATATATATACATATATATGTAGGTATGTACATATATGTATGGATATATGCATATGTTTATATATTATTTATATTATATTATATAATATATATATATATATATATAATTATGTGTATTTCTTCTATCTTAATGAATAAAAATTCTTCTGATAGAATAAATGGGTTAATAGAAACCAATGTAGCAAAGAACACAAAATAACTGTGGTTAGCTCCTGTTTTTAAGGCAGGAACTCCTTGAAATTTTGGGTATTTGAGTATATTTAAGAATTTAAGGATTGGAGAAAACGCATGTTATAATTGCATACTTTATTCCTACATATGTTTCAAAGGATTACAACCTGTGTGATCCATAGGGATCTTTGATATTAAAATTGTAACCTTCTCATCACACAGGTTGTAATCCTTTGAAACATATGTAGGAATAAAGTATGCAATTATAACATGCGTTTTCTCCAATCCTTAAATTCTTAAATATATATATATATATATATATATATATATATATATATATATATATATAGGAAAATGAAAAAAAGCCAGAATGCTGAACTGGAAGCATAATTTAATAAAGATTTTTTCTAACCGGTTTTCATTGCGAAGAAGCAAATTATCAAGAAGAAGGAGAATGAAAATGTTTTTTTACAAAGAAGTACAAAATGAAGAAAATAATATATAAAACAATAATATATAAAAAATATATAAAAAAATAAATATACCCATACATTATATTGTCTTTGAGCTTTTGTTGTTCAATAGTAGTTCATGTATAAATTGGTAGGAAAAATAAGGATGCACGAGGGCTGAGAGTTTTGTTAGGTTTAAAAAAAGGGTTAAAAGTTTGTGTTAAGCAGGAAATGTGGTGTCAAAACAGGAAGTGTGTGTAAGGGGAGACAAGTGTTTTTAGATGGAGTTATGAACTCCTTTTTTCCAAACAGGAAGTTTGTGTCTGTTCATAGAGGAATAAGGTCACTGAGGGGGGTGTGTGTTAAGAAATGGTTGGAATTTCTCTATGAAAAGATTCTCCTTGTTGATTCTTTCTTGTGTGGAGATTCTGTCTTTACATTGATAGAAAGGGAATATAATGAATTTAGGGTTTTTGTTTCTGGCGCAAGAGTCTATGTGGCCCCTCTTCCACCCCCATCAGTTAAAAAATGTGCACGCCCTAATTGTGGCACCTGCCCCTACCTACTTGAAGGCTCTGAATTTACCTTCAAACGAGGAACAAAGTTTAAAATTAAAACCAATTTCTCTTGTTCCTCGGGTAACCTCATTTATGTCCTTAATTGCGCAGGCTGCCAAAACTTCTATATCGGACAGACGAGCCTCCCATTACGTAGAAGAGTAGCTGTCCATAATGAACAAATAAACCTCCCTCAATACCGCCAAATTCCACTCAGTGGCCACATAGACTCTTGCGCCAGAAACAAAAACCCTAAATTCATTATATTCCCTTTCTATCAATGTAAAGACAGAATCTCCACACAAGAAAGAATCAACAAGGAGAATCTTTTCATAGAGAAATTCCAACCATTTCTTAACACAAACACCCCTCAGTGACCTTATTCCTCTATGAACAGACACAAACTTCCTGTTTGGAAAAAAAGAGTTCATAACTCCAACTAAATACACTTGTCTCCCCTTACACACACTTCCTGTTTTGACACCACATTTCCTGCTTAACACAAACTTTTAACCCTTTTTTTAAACCTAACAAAACTCTCAACCATTATGCATCCTTATTTTTCCTACCAATTTATACATGAACTACTATTGAACTACAAAAGCTCAAAGACAATATAATGTATGGGTATATTTATTTTTTTATATATTATTGTTTTATATATTATTTTCTTCATTTTGTACTTCTTTGTAAAAAAACATTTTCATTCTCCTTCTTCTTGATAATTTACTTCTTCGCAATGAAAACGGTTAGAAAAAATCTTTATTAAATTATGCTTCCAGTTCAGCATTCTGGCTTTTTTCATTTTCCTATTATTTCTCCACGTGCGGTTAACACAACCCCACTATTTACTGACTTATATATATATATATATATATATATATATATATATATATATATATATACACACACACACAACGGGCGGCTTTCAGTTTCCGCCTACCAAGTCCACTCACAAGGCTCTGGTCGGCCCGAGGCTACAGTAGAAGACACTTGCCCAAGGTGTTACGCTGTGGGACTAGACCCAGAACCATATGGTTAGGAAGCAAGCTTCTTACCACACAGCCATACCTGTGCCTGGCGCCGTATAAAAACCATTCGTATCGAAAGCATATAGAAAGTTTGTTTATATATAAAACAAACACGAACTATTATAGTTCTTAAATTTGACAGGAAAAGGGAGGCTGATTCGCTGGTATAAAGGTAACACATAGTAGCATTAACGAAGGGATGAGGGTTTGACTCCTACGCGGATAAGAAAGCCTTCTTTTTTCTATCGAGGTCTTATATGCCCCTTTATTAGACTATTTTCTTTAGTCATTGCACGGTGATTGCCATAAGCTTCAAGCTTATATAAAAATAACATTATTTTTATTTACAGGATTGTGAAAACGGCGCCGTATAAAAACTATCCGCACCGATATATATATATGTATATATATATATATATATATTTCGTATGTGTATTTCGTGTGCAAGATTCTTGATGTGGATACGTGTGTTGAAAGAAATACAATTAAACCTTGGGAGAGGCATTATGCCGGTAATAAACACACGCACTGGTTCAGTCCTTTATTAATTTATATAGTTTTTTGTTAAATTATTTCATTGCACTCTTGCAATCTCTTCAGTAACTTGTCTCTCCACTTCCATGACCTGACAGATTGTATTATAGGCAGTATGGATGTAGTATCTCTCTATCCATCCATTGACATTGACTTTGCCGTAGAGAGATGTGTTGAAATTATTTCGGAAAGTGAAGTAACCTTCCGTGAAGTGAACACGAGGGAACTAGGCCTCCTCCTAAAGCTCGTTTATAATAATGAATACTTAGATCACCACGACCTAACTAGATTCTGCCCCACCAGGTCAGAACGAGGTAGACCACCTACGATCACATCAGCTGCTAGAAAAACCACCGCAGAGCGTTGGAAGGGATGGAATACACCCACCCACAACCCAGAGGATAATATCCAAACACGAAAAATGGTTGCACATGCTGTAGGTGCAAGTCTGAAGACCACCCTGCAGAACCATATAGTTAAATTCAATGAAAAACTATACATGCAGGTCCAGGGAGCGGCTATTGGTGTCAGTGTGGCCGGAGACGTGGCAAGCCTATTCATGACCTGGTGGGACAAAAAGCTGAAAACAACTCTCGAAGAACACTCAATAACACTCAAACTATACGGGAGATATGTGGATGACATTAACATCGTAGTCAAAACACCATCAAACATTCAGACTGAAGAGAACGAGAAGATCGTGATGGAAAACATCCAGAATATAGCTAATACAATACACCAGAGCATCAAGGTAACAATATATTACCCAACAAGACACCTAAACATGAGACTCCCAGTACTTGACACAGAACTTTGGCTAGAAACAATTAATGACAAAGTTCAAATCCTCCACTCACATTATATGAAACCTATATCTTCAAAGTATGTTATCCATAAGAATTCGGCTTTATCACACAGTGTGAAAATCAATATATTAATAGTCGATTTAGTTAGAATAATGAAAAACATATCCCCCCTGTGCAGTCCATGGGAGGGGCAAAAACATATTCAAGACTTCATGCATCGCATGCAATTTTCGGGATACAGCCAGAAAGATAGAATCCGGGTATACAGAGGAGCTAACAAGAAATTTGAGGAGATTGTTGTCAAAGATACAAATGGAACACAACCTAGATACCGTAACAAACAGTGGAATAGACTACAAAGGATTAGTGACAAAACAAACAAAAAGACCACGTGGTACAATACCGACAAGTTCCAGGGAGTAATGTTTGTGGACGCCACGCCACACGGAGAACTGGCCCGCAGATTTCGAAAAATCCTCAAAAGTACCAAGTTGAGGATAGATGTTATAGAAAAACCAGGGAGATCCATTAGATCAATAATATGTAAAACATATCCCTTCAGAAGAACAAGGTGTGTTGAGGAGAGTTGCATTGTGTGCAAAAATAGTCCTGGTGCCAACTGCATAGCCAGAAATGTAGTCTACAAAATAATCTGTATGGATGGTGAGTGTAAAAACAGAAACACGACATACATAGGTGAAACGGCAAGAAGTTTGGCTCAGCGTGTAAACGAACATTGGAGGGACTATAATAATCAAAAACAAACCTCGGTGCTCTACCAGCATGCCAAAGAACAACATGGTGGTGTACTGGACAGAATTAGCATAGAAATCCTGTCTAGACACCCCGGTGACGCATCGTTGCGACAAATACAGGAGTCGGTCCTCATAACTGAAACGCAACCAATTTTGAACACCAAATACACGTAGATGAGGGCCTTACAATTGCCCATGGTTGCATGTGTTGTTCACACATATGATGCGGAATATGAACGTAAATAAATTAATTAAAAAGTCTCTATCTGATCTGATATAAACGAAATTGTTACAAACACACATATGGACGCACATACTTACATATAAGCACGAACACATAAGTGCGTGCACACATATGAGCGTGCACACATACGAGCTTGCACACACTCACATGCTCATACCAAACAGTTTCGAAACAACGCCAAAACAACGCCAGATCATACATTCAAAATAAATGGAAGTGGAGAGACAAGTTACTGAAGAGATTGCAAGAGTGCAATGAAATAATTTAACAAAAAACTATATAAATTAATAAAGGACTGAACCAATGCGTGTGTTTATTACCGGCATAATGCCTCTCCCAATGTTTAATTGTATATATATATATATATATATATATATATATATATATATATATATATATATATATATATAAACAAAAGATGGAACAAGAACGTAACAGGCGACAACAAAACATCCGGACAGCTTGACGATGCAAAGAAGGACAGGAAAAAACAAGGACGGGTCAGTCGAGTTCCAGATCATCCCTGCAGTTTCGGTCGGTTACACTCGAGACTGCTCCAATCTGGCCGGCCCCAAGAAGATCTAACCTAAGAGCACTAGATTCTTTGGAAGAAAGCAAGCGAATGTATACAAAAACAAAGACGAAAGAAACGGAGAAATAGTACGCAATTACAAATACAAACAACAAGACATTATCAATAGGTGTCTTTCGACTAAGGATGAATTAAATTAAGCTGGCGTGTGTGGAGTAAAGCCTCACGGCAGGAACATAACGGATAAAAGTCATGGGAAGGAATATAAGAGATGCTACACGGATATATATATACACACACGCATATATATATATATATATATATATATACCTAATATATAAAACAGTGATGTCTGTGTATTCGCTTTTCACGTGAAATCGACTTCACCAAATGCTTCCATACTTGTGATGCATGAATAATTTGACCTCGGATAAATGTTAGGCTCTTCATTTGATTTTTTTTTATTAAAAATAAATAATATTGCTTTATATTTATGATTCACTTCTTTAAAAAGGTTCCTCAATTTCAACTTCCGGTAGTGACGTAACAACGGCAAAAAGCTTCACTCTCTATTTTGACGTTTTTGTACCAAATGCTTACATACTTGTGATGCAATGTCAACTTCCGGTATTGACGTAGCAACGGCAAAAAGCTTCACTCTCTACTTTGACGTTTTTGTGTATTCGCTTTTCAAGTGAAATCGACTTCAACAAATGCTTCCATACTTGTGATGCATCAATAATTTGACATCGGATAAATGTTAGGCTCTTTATATTTATGATTCACTTCTTTAAAAAGGTTCCTCAATGTCAACTTCCGGTATTGACGTAGCAACGGTAAAAAGCTTCACTCTCTATTTTGACGTTTTCATTTCAAGTTTTAATTCACTATTTGCAAACAACTACGATAAATTACTGAAAAAAATATTTACTAAGTCCACAAATTTAAACATTCCGTGCAAGAGCTTTTATTTATACGACTTTTTCATTTCATGTTTATGTCATTCATTCTTCGCAATATTCTCTCTCACCCTCTCTCTCTCTCTCTCTCACACACACAATACATACGCGCGCGCGCACACACACGTGTGTCTGTAAATATGTTTGTATACATTTATGTATGTGTGTGTTTGTAAGAGACAGAGTGTGAGTGAGTCAAGGGGTGTGTTGTCATATGCATCCATCATTTTTGGATGTATGTGTGCGTGTGTGTGTGTGTGTGTGAGACAGAGTGAACATATTTTGCTTTTTTCTTCCAGTATATAAGCAACAATTTCATTCCCGGGCAACGCCGGGTGCCTCTGCTAGTATATATATATATATATATATATATATATATATATATATATATATATATATATACATATATATAAATGGGAGAATTTACGAAAAAAGCAACAGACGAAGACAGGTGGTGTAAACAACAAATGGTTGTATTAATTTAACGCTCGGGAATAGAGAAAGTCTTTGACGTTTCGAGCCTACGCTCTTCAACTGAAAGGAACACAGAAAGAAACAAGGAGAAAAAAATATAAATGTAGTGGTCAGCGATCTATCATATATATATATATATTCAATAGTAATAAAGGGTAAAATTAATTAATTAATAATCAATAATTTTACCAAGTAGTGCGGTATATTAAAATAACCTTTATCGGTAACCTTATACACAAATTCTATAATTATAAGCATATTTAAAATAAGGGTTCAGCAAATTGCTTCACCATATACCGAAATTTTGAAATAGTTGTAAAATACTATTCCTTTACCATAAGATAGATATTTTATGGTAGAGGAATAGTATTTAACTGCTATTTCTAAATTTCGGTATGTGGTGATGCAATTTGCTGAACCCTAATTATAACTATGCTTATATATATATATATATATATATATTTGTTTTGCAAGATTTTTTATGTGAAATCGTGTGTTGAAACAGATGTTGTTGTACTTGGGGATGGTCATATTGCCAGTTTAGCCAATAAAAACACACGCACTGTATATTTGGTGTTAATTTGCTTCAGCTTTATATTACATTATATTATATTAATCCTATTTCGGCCAGAGTTATTTCGTCACACTTCTGTGACCTCATCAGTGGTCCTTTGCTTTCTTCCTTCTTATGTGTGTCTCACCTTGCTAACTATCAGCCATTTTGTATTTTGTATTCCTATTGTATGTGTCTACGCATGCGTATCTCTCAATGTGTCTATGTTTTTGTAATTGTATGTGGGTGTATGGGGAGTGCCTGTATTATCTATATCCTCTGTTAATACATGTTCATTTATTTATTTATTTATTTATTTGTTCATGTGTTTATACCTACTTTTTAAAAATTTTTATATATTTTTTTTGTATTTAATTTAATTTTGTTAACGTATGTAGTACTTAATTCCATTTGTTTATCTATGTATTGTATATTGTTATTGGTTTATGGGGAATGTATTGTCATATGTTGTGGTTTGTGGTTTGTTAGGGGTGTGTGCTAGTGTCCCATTCCATTTTCCTATTCAGGCTAGGTTTATCTTCTATTATGTGTGTAGCTTCTGTAATTTGTCTAAGTGCTGCGTCTCTGCTATGTGTGGATAAGATTTTAATTTCTATGTTGTTGAGTGAGCCTCCATGTTCTTGCTCAGCGTGCTGGTACAGAACTGATGAACTCTTCCCTTCCTTAAGTTCCCTCCAATGTTCATTTGCCCGCTTTCCTATGATGCTCCGTGCTGTTTCGCCTACATATGTCGTTGTCTTGTTACTGCATCGTCCCTCTGTACATCTTATACTATAGACCACATACAGTACAGTTCCAATCAGTGCAGGGGGTTCTACTAAAAGGGTATGCTCTACTGATAAGGGATTTGATAGGGCTGCCTGGCCTTTCAACAACCTTAATTCTTAGCTTAAGTTTGTCTAGGGCCCTTCTAAAGCGGTACGGCAGTTCGCCTCTAGGGGTGGTGTCGACGAACATGACGCTCTGGTATTTGTGGCTATCATACCATGAGTTGGCCTTCCCTATTTTCTTCTTAATCCTTTCAATGGTGTTCCATGATTTGTTCCTATAGAGTGGGCAAATCCCATTCCTATCATTATGTTTGATTGTTTCAAATTTCTTCATAGCTCCTTTGTATACTCTGATCGTTTCTTTATGGCTGTAGCCTGAGAACTGCATGCAGTGAACGAAATGTTGTATATGTCTCTTTAACTCTGTAGGGTCGCACATGCGGGAGACATTTCGCATTACTCTGACGAGGTCTGCCATCAATATGTTGAATTTGGCATTGTCCGCAATAGCCAAGTTCCGGTGGATCAGGTATTTGGAGGCCATAGGTTTTGTATAGTGTGAATGGAGGATTCGGGTTTTATTATTCTCAGTTTCTAGCCAGAGTTCAGTATCTAATACAGGCAATCTATGGTTAGGGTGTTTAGTGGGGTAGTCTATCGTAACCTTAATACTCAGGGGGATGGAGTTAGCTATTTGCTGGATGCTCTCCATAGTATTAGTTTCTATTTCTATTTCAAGAGTACTCTCTTGTGGGGATGTCTTTACCACTACGTTGATATCATCGACATATCGAGAGTACATATTCACGAGTATGGAGTTCTGTGTCAGGCGTTCCTTAAGCCTTCTGTCCCACCATACCATGAAGAGATTGGCCACATCACCGGTGATACTAACACCGATGGCTGCCCCCTCGTCCTGGGCGTATAATTTGTTGTTAAACTTAAATGTGTGGCCTTTTAGGGTAACCTTTATGCTGGCTCCTAGCGCATGTGCGATCATTTTCTTTACCTGATAGATATTAGTGGGGGTCCGTATGGCTCTGGTCCATCCACTCCATCTCTCTATAGGGGTCTTCCTAGCCATAGAGGCAATTGTGGGTGGTCTACCTCTTAAACGTCTACTAGGGCAGAAATCTCTAAGGTCGTATTTATCTAGATATACATCGTCATATATCAATCTAAGTAGGAGGCCCAGTTCTTCTGTGTTGACATTGCGGAACTCCACTTCGCTCTCGTTGATCATCTCCACGCACTTTTCTACCGCAAAATCCACGTCTATAGATGGGTATAGTGATACCACATCCATGCTACATGATGTGGACAATTGTTCTTGGACCCCAGAAGCGCACAACCAACAATTTCCAAGCCTTGAACAACGATATCCCGACGCTGTATGGGCTTCGTAAGGACCACAAAGTAACTACTAATCCTGTAGTGGGACCACCAACAAGACCAGTCTGTGGAGCGAATGTCGCTAGCAACTACAGGATTTCCTACTTCCTCTCAATGATCATATGCTCCATAATTCGGATGTCACCTGAGGTTTATGACAGCACGGAAGATCTCAGCAGGATCAACAACTGTAACAACACCTCCAACCTGACAGGGTGTATAGTGGGTAGCGTTCACCGCATGCAGTTCTTAGGTTACAGCCATAAAGAAAGGATCAGAGTATACAAAGGAGCTATGAGGAAATTTGAAACTATCAAACGTAATGATAGGAATGAGATTTTCCCACTCTATAGGAGCAAATCATGGAACACCACTGAAAGGATTAAGAAGAAAATAGGGAAGGCCAACTCATGGTATGATAGCCACAAATACCAGAGCGTCATGTTCGTCGACACCACCCCTAGAGACGAACTGGCGTACCGCTTTAGAAGGGCCCTAGACAAACTTAAGCTAAGAATTAAGGTTGTTGAAAGGTCAGGCAACCCTATCAAATCCCTTATCAGTAGAACATACCCTTTTAGTAGAATCCCCTGCACTGATTGGAACTGTACTGTATGTAGATTTAGCCCACAAACAAACTGTAAAACCAGAAATGTGGTCTATAGTATAAGATGTACAGAGGGACGATGCAGTAACAAGACAACGACATATGTAGGCGAAACAGCACGGAGCATAGGGGAGCGGGCAAATGAACATTGGAGGGAACTTAAGGAATGGAAGAGCTCAGATATTTACAACGCCGAAAAACAGTCGAATTTAATCATAACATCTTCTGCTAATATAGTGATAGAATTTGGCCAGAAGAAATTTTCATATTTTACCATTGAAAGAGATAAAACTTTGCCGAGCCCTAACTCTTTGCATTAATGGCTTTTCTATCTCCCCTGTCCCATATTCCGCGTGCAACAAATACCTAGGAATTAATGAAAATATTGTCGCTTGCAGCTTGTCGCTTGGATAGCAGGGATATGAAATTATATTTCGTTGGTTGCGTGGACAATAACTGAAGCAAACTCACGAACATTTATGTGAATGTTTATTGCTGAACATAAAGGTATTTGGTGTTGGCTATATACAATACACAGCATAAATATTTGCTGACTTGAGTGAGAGAAAAACTGCGCCGTGTCCGAAGAAATTACTTATGAGACGTTGTGTGAATGTTCAAGATGAGTTTGTCCGAGAACCTGGCGTTGTCTGTGCAAATGTCCCAAACAGTCTGTATGACAAGAGTGGAGACGCGTGAGTCAGCCATCCGCCTTCGACGCTGTACGATTAATTGTGCGCCAAAATGGCTTTTTCTAAGAGACAAGAACATTCAAGAAAATCATTTCACGCCACAGACTCACACTGATTTGTCGATTAATAGACCAATCACATGAAACCATGGTGGTTCATTCGTGGTGTCTCACCGAATATCTTGCGGTTAGGTTTCGAATTACCGCTACAATATATTTTTTATTTCTTTATTGCCCACAGGGGGCTAAACAGAGAGAGGACAAACAAGGACAGACGAAGGGATTAAGTCGATTACATCGACTCCAGTGCGTAACTGGTACTTATTTAATCGACCCCGAGAGGATGAAAGGCAAAGTTGACCTCGGCGGAATTTGAACTCAGAACGTAACGGCAGACGAAATACCGCTAGACATTTCGCCCGGCGTGCTAACGATTCTGCAGATTAATCAAAGAGCATTACACCAGACTAAAAAAGACATGGCACTCAGAGTTTTCCTCTTACAAAACAATAATGTATTTTCAGTATCAGTACTGATACCAACATTTGGGATACTTGACGGCTATAGATGTAATCCGCTCGATAGATATTAAAACATGAACCTGAAACTTCAAATTATCACAGAAACAATGATTTTGACAGAGTCCATTTCAAAAAAAAAGAAAAAAAAAAAAGGAGGAAAAGATTAATGCAAACAACTTTTGAGAGCTGTATAATTACACCCAGACACCACCAGCTAAACAATAGAAGCAAGAAGAAATGCATCAACCAAAAAGTAAGCAATATCCTGCTGGTCGATAGTGAACTTCTCAAGAAGTGCTCACTCCTGATGATCTTCCGTGCAACTTCAAAACTGCACGGCTACCGTACTTCAACGAAAACTAGGAGAAGACACACTACTTTGAGTACCTTGATATTTTTGGGCAATATACAATGACAAAGACTACATTGCGGTAGATATAGATAATATCCCTCTACGAACTAGCACAAGCAATGTTGGTGGAACTTCCCCTTAAAAACTTCCACAGTTTTGATGTTGATTGGGACATACAAGAAAAACGGACAGGAAAATGTTCACATAGATGTAAATATCTCTTTCAAAATTAGTTTGAAAGAGAAATCTATGGACAACTGTTTCGAAACCTGCATTTACCTTGAATATTAATTCACAGTTACACCATTAATTATTGCTGCACTTGGTCACGTTAGTAAATGTTTAAATGACAATACCGTAAAGCTTGGGTTACAGTAAAAAACCCTACACATTCAAATACTTCAAATACAGTCTGTGGATGGAACAATAAAAATATGCAAAACTTACCTGAAGATAAACATTTAACTCATAGTGTTGTTGCTATCCAAATTTTAGCGGACTTTTGTTTTTATATTGGAAACCAGCTCTTTCTTTGTAAAAAGAATTCAAATAATTAAAAAGAAACATACATACATATGCGCGCGTGCACGCGTGCACGTACGCACACACACACACACATACACACATGCGCACGCACACACACACACACACACACACACACACACACACACACACACACACACACACACACACACACACACACACACACACACACAGAGTCCTAAAGTTGTAACTGAATTTAAACTTAGTGTTAAGAGTTTTAAATAACTATCACAAGGTATTTTGTCCAACGCACGAGCGATGCGGTTAGTGACTAACTTCAAATTTTTTTCCATCGACTTCAAATCACAAATTTGGTGGAAGGATTATAATTAGTTATATAAGTTTCAAATTTTTGGGCACAAAACCACCAAATTTAGGGGAAGGGGTAAGTCGATTACATCGACCCCAGTGCTCAACTGGTACTTATTTTATCAACCCCGAATGGATTAAAAGCAAAGTCGACCTCGGCAGAATTTGAACTGAAAGCGTGAAGACTGACGAAATGCCGCTAAGCATTATTCTGACGTGATTTTGCTTGCTCGCCACCGTAAGTTATAGTCAGGTATACTAACTCCAGTACTTGATTGGTACTTTACTTTGTTGATCCCGGAAGGATGAAAGTGTAGCGGAGATTCGAACTCTGACTACTTGATCTTGATACGGCTCTACAAGTGAGCTCATACAGTTTCACGTGATTGATCTATAAATCGATCACTCAGCGTGAAGATGTGGCGGATGTTTTATAAGTTAACCCTTTGTCACCTTATAAAAACCGTTTGGCGTTTAGCTCATCGCAGAATGTTGAGAGTAACCGACTGATTCAAAGACCTCGCTTTTTGTCAGGCAAACCTCCAACGTTCGTGCAGGTAGCATCGGATTTTTGCGCGGATGATTCGTTACTCGGACACCGATTCTGAACATTCACACGACGTCCCATAAGTAACTTCTACGGACACGGTGCGGTTTTCTTTCATACCAGTCGGCAATTATATTATTAATATTTTTCATTGTAGATAGTTAACACAATATACCAGTCGGCAAGTGTATTGACATTTTTCATTGTAAATAGCCAACACCAAATATCATGCCCAGCAATAAACATTAAAATTAAATAATCATGAGTTTGCTTCAGTCATTATTCACGTAGCCACCAACGATATTCCACATGTACACTACAACATGGTAATAAAGCCATCCATGGCGACTTATACATTTAAAATATATCATCATTAACCTCCACGACACGAGCAACCAAGCACCTCTCACGACATAAAGGGAGAGTTATCTTCGACAGGATTTGGGCTTGGAACAAAAAGCAATGGAAAAATATTACATTCCGACGCTCTAATGATTCCGCCAATCCACTACCTTCGTTCACCTGCATTCTTCTCCCCTCTCCCATACTGCACTTGCTTCCACACAGGTCTCTTCTCCCAGCCTTATTTTACTGATATTGGTTTCAAATTTTGGCACAAGGTCAGCAATTTTAGGGAAGGGGTAAGTCGATTACATCGACCCCAGTGCTCAACTGGTACTTATTTTATCGATCTCAAAAGGACGAAAGGCAAAATCGACCTCGGTGGAATTTGAACTCAGAGCATAAAAACGGAAGAAATATCGCTAAGTAATTTGCCTAGTATGCTAATGCCACCTCGCCGCCTTTTACTACGCTAATATTTTAAAAAAAAAACAACTTTTGTTACATTTATTCAAATTTCAAAAAATCGCCTGTTATTTTGCAAAGGAGCCGGAGTTACCTCCCTTAGAATGTATATTTTGGTATAATGACTACACTATAAATACAAAAATTACAATACTGATTTTGTATATGTTCTTCTCTGTTTATTACTTTCTGCAATATTTAATATTTTTCGAAGAAGAAACGCGGCCCTAAACGATTCATCCACTGGATTCAGATATTATAAAGTTTATTGCCAACTCACTACATATATATATACACACGTGAGATGTATGTATGCATATATGTACGTGAGAATGTATGCATCTGTGTACGTAAACTGCAAAATATCCATGACTATACAATAAATGTATACATAAAATGTGCATATATCTTACCGCCAAGAACAGTTTCAAATGTTAACTGTGTCCCATTGAACATATATCTCTGGAGAATTGTTTTATATTTAAATATTTGTAAAAATGACAGAGAATTATCGAGTTGGTAAAATGTTTCGGGTTGGTAAAATATTTGAAATTACTGAAATAGAAGGCGAAGTGTAAAATATAGGTTTGTTAAGGGAAATAACTCTGTGAAGACTGATAGGTGACATAAATATATTATGTCAACGTGTTTTATGCTGTTTTCTTAAATAATATAATTGTTAGTCTCTCTTATACTTCGATATATTATACTGAAGATTTTTTGTTTGAAAGCGATTATATTATGGTTGTTTCCAACGTTATGACGTTTAACTGTAAACTACAGAGAAATTAACAACTAGAGTTACGTACCTTTGTTACAGATACGCGTCTAAGAACCAAAGAAGGAGCCTTCTCACAGTCGGTCCAATTGCTAGAAACAGAAGAGAAATTTCCCGCAATTCACACCTTATTAACTGTAATAAAGGAAAGACACATTGGACTATGTGGTCTAAAAGTATACCAAAAGCCAAGATGGTCACAATTAGTACGCTTTTAATCACAGGACAACTTTATCAGGGCCGATACAGGGCCCACGAAAATGAGGTGTCTCAGCCCGTTGCCTCTCGTATACTTAAGTACACATAATCTATCACTCGCTGCTCTTTTTGTGTGTGATCTACAAGGGAGATTACTTTAGGTTACTTTTTAGTTTATTTTTCAGTTTCTAAAAACCCGTAAGATGTTGGTTAAAGATTTTTACAATGTGATCAGCGACGAGACGAAGGCAGTTGCATTTTTACAAGAAACCAGAAGGCAGCTGTATTTTTACAAGAAACCAGCACAAAATTCACATCATTTCTTAAGAAAAAGAAACGTACCACTCTGCCGTGTCTACAATTTAAAGGGAGATTGCTTTAGGTTACTTTTTAGTTTACTTTGTGTTAGTGCTATTTTCCGTGTGATCTCGTGAACGAATTTACTTTGGTGGATAATCTACGGGCTTATTTTGATTATTATATGGTTTTATTATTATTAAATAGTAAGAATTTTGGAAAAATGCATTTACAATGTTAAGTGTGTACAAAATATTTAAAAAGTAATCTCTCTTGTAGATCACACGTCAAAAGAATATCTATCTATCTATCTATCTATCTATCTATCTATCTATCTATCTATCTATCTATCTATCTATCTATCTATCTATTTGTCTGTTTGCCTGTACACACACACGTACATACGTATATAAGCATACAGAAATAGGTTAATGCGATCCAAAGACCCCGGTGAAGAAAGCAAGCTTCAAGCAAGTATACAGCTGGTATAGATGACAAAATGTGGACTATATGAGATGAAAGATTGTAAGTTACACACTTCGTCCAATATTCAAATCAAAGAAGATTTCGATAAGTTGACAATCACCATACATCTTACGGCTTAGCAACTAAAGTTGTTAAAAATGCGAATAAAAATCCGAGAATGTTCAGAATGAAAGATGGAAATAAAGTTTATAAATGTTTCATAGCTAAAACAATGTTTGGAATCTAACGAAAGCGGGTGGAGATCAATGCGTAGAATTTACTTGAGTGGATGGGGTATTAAGGAAAGAAGAGACTGTTATGGTAGTAGTTTGATTGCAGAGAGATGAGGCATCGTGTTTGTAGATTAGGAGTTTCAGTATGTTGGTAAGGGGTGGCCATATTTTGGATACATCCTAAGATGTTTATAATTGCTGCAGCAGTAGCACTTTTCCAGACGCGGAACAGTATTTCTGGCTTTTACCCAGGTATAGCTACTGTACAACTTAATCCGATATTCATTTCATCAGTCTTTACTTACCGAACGACTAAGTATACTTACCTGTTAAGTTACGATCCTCAGACTTATATGACATCTCTTTCACAGACATAACTTTAAGCACCACAAGGTACTTACACCGCTATACAAACACGCGCACGCGCACACAGTGTGTGTGTGTGTATGTGTGTGTGTGTGTGTGTGTGTGTGTGTGTGTGTGTGTGTGTGTGTGTGTGTGTAAATCTACCTATATAGGATGGAGGTCAACTCAATAATGAGTATGACTCTTGCGATGCCTAGATGACCTTTTAGTCCAGATGATGATTTGCAGTTTTTACCACAACTATTACATAAATTAATTGCTGCTAAGGATACAGTATTTCGTTATGTAACCATAACATACTACAAGTACATGCGTTAGCGGTGCGATTCAATCTATTTTAAAATTTACCAGTGATAACTTTGAATATATTCCTTAAAAATAGCCACTAAATTTAGTGGCTATTTAAGTAATATACGGAGGTTAATGGATTTGATGTGGTGCTAAAGAAAGTAGGAAGAACTCCTGAATTATGCATATACATCCATTACTTTTATATAATATGTATATTATTTTCTATCCATATGCACCCATTATTTTTCTATCTTCGATCGCATTGTTTATACAGATGTATTCATATACGAAACGTCGAAAATTTCATTGCTGGCTCTAATTTCTACAGAAAATCTGTAGAGATAATTTTAAAAAGTGTTACATAAATGTCTCTTCTCAGCTAAATGCTAGCAGAATGATGACAATTGCTACT
>NC_142932.1:65902758-65905258 GCF_046866305.1 Octopus bimaculoides | reverse complement strand
TTGTTGACTGTTTCCAACTTGATCAGAGTTATGAACATTCTGGTTCTAAATGAAAAGTCTAGTCTTTGAGATACTTTTGTTGATATGATACACGTGAGGTCACATCGAGTTTTAATTAAGAACTGGGAAACCCAACACTTTGTATTAAGTTTGAGGGTTCAGATGTGTACTATATTTTCACGACTTTCATGACTGTAACCATTGTGTTTTGGTGCTGATGACGGGGATAGCTTATAATGACACCATTGGAGTGGAAATATGCATTCAAATCTTTCGTTGAAATGTGTCATAACCTGTCACTATTGTGGCTAAGTGAAGCTTAGAGAAGGAAATTAAGAATGTGTAGTAAAATGAGATGGATTTAACTGGAGGGTGGGGGTCTTAGTTACAGCTCAATTTTGGTTTAGAAGTACTGATTGAGAAGGATTCTGTAAAGTTATAAGAAATTCTTTTGGAAAGAGATCTGAAGACTCAACAACAATTTGGGAGGTAAAGGAAATTTCAGAATATACAATGGTTTTGCTGCCTTCATGATTATATTGTAGGTGTTGTGGTCGGGTTAGTAGTTTCCTGCAGGTGTGGCTGAGTGGTGGGTATGAATCTTTAGGTTAACTGAGATGGATCAAAGTTGAGTCACATTTTTTACAAGGGAGATGCAGAGGATTGTAGAGACAACAGTTGTACATCAGGATGGTGTGCTGTGTGGTACTGGTTAGATATTCTAAAGAGGAAAGAGATTATGATGGCAAGATAATGCCAAAATTTAGGGGTAAATATACAGATGAAGATTGCATGGAGAGATGGTGTGTCGATCATGGATATATTATTGAGTGAGGATAGTAAATGATGTAAAATGTCAAGCGCGTATGGTGAAAGGTGAATATTGTTCAGAATACAATCAATTCATTCTACACACATGTATGTTGGAGAGTGAAGTGGTGTCCTCGATGTAAAATATAACTGATGTTGGTTGAAGGAACTGGAGCGAAGTTAGAGACATCAAATGATTGTAGAAGTATGAAAAGGAGAATTCTTTGGAAGTTTTCACTTGTGACATCCACAGATAAGTGGAGTGAGTGTAGTAAGGTGAGTGGAGTTTAACAATTAGGGTTGAGGGTGGAGACCAGACATGAGAGAGAGGCAGAAGATAGGGAAAGAGAGGGATGTAGCTTGCATGCTATCACGTGGCAGTAGGTGGTGCCTTTGTTGGGGGAGATAGAGTGGTGCATATATATGATAGATATGTGTGAATGTGTATACACACATCAACACACAGACATACACATACACTCACACACAAACGCACACACACACACATATACAAATTGTTATTTAAAATAGTTTGATTTGTATATATATAAACATAAATAATGTGTATGTGTGTGTATGTAAATCTGTATATGTATATATATATATATATATATATATATATATATATATATATATATGTATAAGGTGTATATATGTATATATGGATGTGTGTGTGTGTATATATATGTATGTTTATACACACACACACACAAGCTTTCATATACATAGATACAAACATACTCAGACATACATGTTACACGAAATGCTTTTCTTTTGACGAGGCAATAGTGGTGGTGGTTGCGGCGGCGGCGGTGGTGAGGCCCGGTGAAATATATCTGTGATGACTGTTTCTTAACAACAAGTAAGCCTGTCATGTGAGAGTAGGCTGCAGTTTGCTATAGCTGTAGATGGTGCAATTGTGAGGAGAGAATTCCTACTCGTGTGCAGCAACTAATGAACGAGTTAGGGCAGCAGCTGTTCGCATCTAACACATATATGATCATCATTTTTGGTGAACGAAGGTGCCAACAGGTGGGCATTAATTTAATGAGAGAATTTGGAAAGTGAAGGAGAATATCGCATTTTCGTTTATTTTACCAGGAAATCCCCAGAAACTAAAAAAAGTATGTCTAAAATAAAATAAAACAAAACGTTATTAACAGTTCTGAGGGAGGCACTGAGTGACAGTGCCGGTAGAGTGTTTGAGATGGGGTGTAACTGCTGTATTTAGTTTCGTCTCTTTCTCTTCTGAGTTCACTTTCCACCAAGTGTCATTGTTACACTTCAACTTTTCGTGGGTCGATGATTGCAGAATATGGTACCTTTCAATCATCGATTTAATTGAATACATCCATCACATAGCATTTGCTTTGACGGCGGCTTGGCAGAATCGTTAGTGTGTCGAATAAAATGCTTCGCGATATTTGTTCCAGCTCTTTATGATTTGAGTTCAAATCCTACCGAGACCAATTTTGCTTTTGGTCCTTCCGGGGTCGATAAAATAAAGTACTAGTCAAGTACTAGGGTCAGAGTAATCAACTAATCTCCTCTGATGAAAACAAAATTAGAAATTAGCATTATCATGGCGTCGAGCTGACAAAATCGTTTGCACTTTGGAAATAGTACTTAGCAGTAATTCTTCTGGCTCTTTACGTTCAGAGTTCAAATCCCGCTGAGGTCAACTTTGCCT
>NC_142932.1:65832758-65900258 GCF_046866305.1 Octopus bimaculoides | reverse complement strand
TGCGCGCGCGCGCGCCTGCGAGTGTATTACATGTGTATGGATGTACCCATCTCTTCGCTAATGTATTTTACCATTTTAATTATCTTTTGGGCTAATATCATTTTGTGGTCTAAGCAAGAGAGGAGTCCTTAGATGTAGCGGTGGTGGTGATGGAGGTGGTGATGTGTGGAGGGAATGAATTGGATAATGTTTCGCTATTAACGCTTTTCCAGAAGTCATAAGTGGTGTTTAGTGACCGCAAGTGAGAAGCGATCTCGAGTCACAAGGTCGATTCTCCCTCTCTCTCTCTCTCTCTGTAATATAATTATAAGTATTAGTTTTAATGCAATAGCTAATATCAACAATGTTAATGTGATATCTCTACTAAAAGCAGATACACGTAAAGTAGTTAAAATATTGTCGAAAGAAGAATAAAGTTTGGTAGGTTGGCCGCCTTTCCCCTCTCTTTCTTTTAGTCTTTCTACCCTACCCTCTCATCTCATTTAGTCTTTCGTCTTCCTTTTTCTCCCCGTTCATTTAGTCTTTGTCTTCCTCTCTTTCATTTCAGTCAGTGTTCCTCCTCCTCTTTCAGTTCATTTAGTTTCTCTCTCTCTCTCTCTCTCTCTCTCTCTCTCTCTCTCTCTCTCTCTCTCTCTCTCTCTCTCTCTCTCTACTGCTCTCTTCCTATAGATTCCTATATGGTTTTTATCTTAGTAATAATATGGCTCAGTAAGTTATCTCCCTTCAACTGTTTCCCATTAATAAACATGCGCGTGTGTGTTAATTCGTTTTCTCTTCCTCTCTCTACCTGTTTCTCCTCCCAGCATCATCGACAATCTCAGGCATACTGAGCCGGTCCCCCCTCTACACCAACCTACCAACCAGCCAGCCAGCCAAACCGCCTGCCTGCCAACGCGCCTGCCTGCCAACTAACCAGCCAACCAGACAAGGTAGTTTCTTTGACTTTCTGTATCTCATTCCACCTTATCTCCGTTTGGGTTAGTTGTGTGTGCGTGTGTGCCTGTCTACAGCTAGCAGCGGGCAGTGAAGTCAGGAAGTGCTTGAGTCGAGAAACAAAAATATTTAGGGGAAGAAAAACACCTAAACCAACTGAAGTAACTACCCCCCAAACGAAATATTCCTCAAGCAAAGTAGAAGGAATCTCGCAGTTCTGTATATATTCCATCGATTAGTTCAGAATAAAAAAGTTTTGTTGCAAATCGTAACTGTTTCAGATCAACCATGGATGTTTGCAAGCAGAAAATGAAATCCCTTCGCCTTGAGGCGGAAACGGCCAAGGAAAAAGCAGACGAATTTGAAAAGAAGCTTAAAGAAGCGGAGCAAGCAAAATTCTTGTTGGAACAAGATTTGACAGCATGGCAGAAAAAATATAGTAGTTTAGAAAATGAACTAGACAATGTAACTCGAGAGTTGGAAAGAATACAGGATATAGAGAAAGCGAAGAACAAGCTGGATGACGAGTTGGTCTGGCAGCAGAAGAAATATGCCATCTTAGAACAGGACTTGGACAATGCTCAGAATGAATTGGAGAAGGTAAAGGATTGTTATGCTGCTAAGGAAAAAACGGAAGAAGAACTTACATGGCTTCAGAAAGCACACACTAACGTAGAGAAAGATCTCGATGATGTGACTTCTAAACTCGAAAACACCGCTGACCGCTTGGATGGCTCTGAACAGAAAGTGTCCGAACTTGAAGCTGAGATCCAGGCTCTCCATCGTCGTATCCAAATGCAAGAAATGGACTTGACTCGTAGTGAAGAGATGCTTGAATTGAAGAGTGTAAAAGAAGAGACCAACCAGGAGAAATTGAGTGAAGCCGAGTTGCGAGCGTCCACAGCCGAAGCGAACGTGACCCGACTGGAAGGAGAAATCGATAGGTTGGAGACGGAAGTACAGGCCGAAAAAGACAAATACCAAGTTTTGTGTGACGATTTGGAAACTGCGTACGCCGAACTGTCAGTTTAAGAAGTTTATCTTTATTTCTCTCCTTCTTCTTCTGCTGTATGAATTTTCTGATTTCTCCTTTCTCCACACCACTCCAATCTTTTCACCTTTTCCTTCTCTTGTCTAATGACTGCCCAATCTTGTTGACACGCTTAAGACATTGCCATTGTGATTACGCTATTACAATTAAGACACGAGCAACAACAACAACAACAACAACAACATCAACAACACCAACATCAGCAACAACATCGATCGCAACAATGACTACATTTCTGACAAGACCAAAAAGTGAATATATACTTAAAACCTTCGAAATGTTCAACGTTAAGAAGATGCTTTGATATCCGTGAGTATAATGGTTTTTTTCCCCTCTACAACTTCTTCAACAGCAATCACAACAATACTTACATATATGGAGATGTTTAGGGCAGAAAAAAATAATTTTTACTGACAGATACAAACTACCGCATATTGCCTGACACTGATTTATATAGTGTCTATATCATATGTGTGTGTGTGTGTGTGTATACATACTTACGTACATACACGCATACACACACACACACATACATACACGCACGCGCGCACACTGTACACTAATACTGGTCTATTTAAAATGTACAGTTGATATGATATATACTGTCCAATGTTATTTACTGTCTATCAAGTAGGTACTGTCTATATAATATATAGTGTCTACAGGATATAAACTGTGTATATAAAATATACTATCTCCCTTATACATACATACATACATACATACATATATATATATATATATATATATATATATATATATATATATATATATATATATATATATATATATATATATACTGTCTGTATGATCCTGTTCATATGATACTGGGTACATAATGTTCTATAATTTTCCTATGATTATACTGTCCTGTTTGCACTGTCGTAACTGTAGACTGTATCTTATTAAAGCGCAGCCCTGCTATTCCGTGTAAATCTGTTAGTAACATGGAAGAGCAGTAACTGGGAACACATTCCGTTAATAACTGTCACAATATACTAGCTACCCCTCTTCCAAAAACCTCAAATCTTTGATGCTTTCAATGAAAATAGAAATGAGGTTGCAAAGATGCGAATATTTCGGTGAATATTTCGCGATATATTCCCCAATGGTTTTTTGCCACCTGAAATAGCATCTTCAGTAGAGATTTTCTTTGGGATTCAAGCCAGTCATTGTTCCAGGGATTTGTGGATCGATGAGTTATTAGTGCGCGCGCGTGTGTGCGTGCGTGTGTATGCGTGCGTGTGTGTGCGTGCGTGCGTGCGTGCGTGCGTGTGTGTGCGTGGGTGTGTGCGTGTGTACGTGCGCCGGAATCCTTCGGATGTCTTCACAGTAAAACTAACCGGCTGGATTTTTTAAGGTGCACTTCAGTTGCTTTGTTCTACCTTGGAGAAACACCGGCATTTCCAGGTGTTTATGCAAATCCGTCGTAACGTGGCCCAGTGGATGATCAATAATAGCTACTAATGAATATTTATAACCTGGTTACAATATCTGTTAGTTTCTCCTTCGCTTACCATAACTTTGGACTTGACATTCACATTCACTAGACAGCAGACCACAACAACGATGCGTCTCTTTCTTTTTTTGTTCTATAGAACAATATATATATATATATATATATACATACACATATGTATGTATGTGAAAGCATATGTGTATACGTATGTTTTTATGGATATATGCACATATATATACACACGTACGTATGCATGTATGTATATATGTCTGTATGTCTTCTTTGAATTCTGCCGACAACGAATAGATTGATTTCTAATAAAGAAGTAAAGTTCTGTCGCTGGAATTTGCATAACAGTGGTAAATGTTAGATGTTTTGAACTTTAGAAAAGTCTTACGTAGTTTCGCTGTCCCCTTTACAGAATGTATTTGTAAAGTGTGTGTATCAGACAGACTCCGGCTTCGCCTGAGCAACCCTCGCTTTTCTTGATTGTCACTTATGACATTTATTAACATAACCGTGTGCACTAATGGTACAAACGTGTATGTATGTATGTATGTATGTATGTATGTATGTATGTATGTATAACTACGTTCATACACACACACACACACACACACACGCACACACACACATACACCTTTGTGCATGTGTGTGTATGTTTATATTACTCTGTGTATAGAATCATCTTATCTTTGCTGCCAGAATAAACTAATGTTCAAAGGCAATCCACCCGTGACCATTTTGTTTTATCAAATCTTGCAATAGCTCTAAAAACAAACGGCACGGTATTGTGGAGATGGTGGTTGATGTATGTGGTGTTTGTAGTGGTTGTTGCTGTTATTGTGCGAGGTGCCAGTGGCTGTGGCGATCTCAGAGTGGTGGTTGTTGTTGTTGTTGTTGTTGTTGGTAGTGGTAGCGATGGTGGCGGACTCTCCCTAAATGAAAAAAAAAAAAATGAAAAAGACACTTGTTTTTGTCCTGGAAAGAATATACGGAAGCAGTTATAATATTACATTCTAAACTGTTTGAAAATATTTTAAAAATTACTTGGTTAAGCTGAAAAAAGGATTTTCTC
The DNA here is from genome assembly GCF_046866305.1 of Octopus bimaculoides. Lineage (NCBI taxonomy): Eukaryota > Metazoa > Mollusca > Cephalopoda > Octopoda > Octopodidae > Octopus > Octopus bimaculoides. The sequence continues at coordinate 65,895,737 of NC_142932.1, read as the reverse complement.
AGTCACAATGGGAGGCAATTATACGGTCAGCTGGCGTCACATTGGTCACTATTAAGATATCTGATTTATATCGGTCTTCAAGAATCAATAAATGGTTCTCCCTTGTATAACTTAGGGATATGGACACTTCCTATAAAATGTAAAGCCTATTACACTGTTACACTTCACTTTTACGTAGGATACAAAATATTGCGTGGAACACAAATTGAACATCAAAATAAATTTATAGGACTTTAACATTCACGTAACAGGACTCATATCACTGGCCACTAAAGTAAAAGGTGAGTTAGTATCCTTAGAAGATCTCGGTCTCCTGGTGGCAGAACTTGTAAAGTCTTCTGATGACATTGTCAAGAGATTTGAGTTCGTTAGTTCTGAGAGGTGGGGGCGTTGTAAGGTCTGTTTAGAGGGGGGGTCACCAAATAATGATGACGATGATAATGATGATGGTGATGATGGTGATGATGCTGGTGATGATGATGTTGGTGATGATGATTGTGGTGGTGATGTGATACTGCTTTTTAGCTCCAGGTCAGCCTTGATTGTGCAGTTATACAGTCAAAGGCAATCCAGTCGTGACCATCTCAACTACACATTATCCAATAGGTCCTTATTCTAAGAAGTTAAGGTTCATGATTTGAGGGAGAGTTGACTGCTTTTTCTAAAGCTAGGATGACCATGTAGAGCTGGGGCTTCCAGCCTGGATACCCATACTCTTTATTAAAATCGCTTTTCATAATGAAGTTAATAAAGTTATAAAGTATAGTAGAACCTGCACGTGTATATTTCTGGGTAAAATGACCTATCCAAGATAAAACATCTGTTTCAACACATGATTTTCACATAAAAAATCTTCAAAACCAAATACAAAGAAATATTGGTTTCAAATTCTGGTACAAAGGAATATTAACTCGCGAAACCAATTTTGTTTTTTAAAGTTCTTCGAAAACTTTGTCATTTCAATATTCTGCATGTATGTCTATAAGTTTGTGTGTGTGTGTGTGTGTGTGTGTGTGTGTGTGTGTGTGTGTGCAGGAGATTTTAAATTAACTTTTTATTTTTAAATGTGATATTACTTTTGTTGGGCTGTGAAACTTTATCAAACGTTTCCTCAGGGTTTGGTGCGCAGTAATAGTCGGGTATCCCTACTGCAAAGGACCCCCTAGGGTAGAAAAAATGTGTATATCTATTGAAAGCCGGTGTGCGGATGTGTATGTATGTGTGGATTGTGTTTGCGTGCATATGTGTGTGTATGTGTGCGTGTGCGTGGTAGTGTGTGCGTGAGATAAAGTGAGAGAGAGTGTGTGTGTCTGTGCATGAGTGCGAGTGTGTGTGTGTGTGTGTGTGTGTGTGTGTGTGTGTGTGCGTGCGTGCGTGCGTGCATGCATATGTGTGAGTGGCAGGAGTGTGCACATTTAAGGAAACTACATGTAGCAATGCGTGGTTTAGAAGATAGCATGTCTCTGATGGCTGTGTGAGAGTGATTACACGTTGAGAGAAGCGAGCGAGAGAGAGAGAGAGAGAGAGAGAGAGAGAGAGAGAGAGAAGTGGAGGTGGGGGAGAGAGAGAAGTGGAGGTGGGGGAGAGGGTTGGATTAGAGAGAGAAACATTAGACAAAATTATTTAGTAGTAGTAGTAGTAGAGAAGGATGTGAGAAGTTACTAAACTTAAATGGTTATGTTGCTGCTACTGCTACCATATTCTCTGACTGAGACTCCGTTATTCTTCTTCCATCTGTGATTCTCAGCAGGAACAAAAAAACAAAATAAACAAAAATACATTTTTAGAATATTTTTAGAGTAAAAATAATAGTATTGAAGAGAAATGTTGATGTTGTGGCCTACATACCTTTCCCAACAATGTCTGAACCATAGGTAAAAGTGGTATGATTTTTAAGTGGTATGGTTTCAGATGCCATTGATGTTTTGACTGCCGGCGACCGTCCATCTTTCTGTCTGGCCCAACATCGCCATCTAAAATAACAATCATTTCTAATTTAGGCAAGTGTTTTGAGCGGGAGGGAATCATTCGATACAATCGCCTCGAAAGGATGAAATGCAAAGTAGACCTCGGCGGTATTTGAACTCAGAAGGAGCAGGTATACGGCTCCACCTTGTAAGGCAGGAGTAGGATCGATTACATTGACCCACAGAATTGACTTAGTTCACTGCAGGAGAGGATCCTTTTTTTTTAATTTTAGGGTCTCTGTCACTGGTGGATGTTTTGTGTGTGTGTGTGTGTGTGTGTGCGCGCGCGTGTGTGTATTTGATTGCGGTATATCTAACCAAGTGTGTGTGTTCTAAGCATGTGTGTGTGTGTGTCAGTATGACATTACCCTAATTAGTCGTCATGATATGTGATCTGTTTTAAAAAATATGAGAGGAGTTCTGTAATCTATTTCCAGTGTTGTGTGGTTGTGCGTATATCAACGTGTATATGTGAATCTATGTGTATGAGTTTATCACTCTATGCATATTATCTATTTATTTATTTATTTATTTATTTATTTCCGGTTTAGTTTTGGATTGTAATCTTTCCAAATTAACCTTCTACAGCTTCGCAGAACTGTTTATCTTATATTTTGGAAATAATAATAATAATAATAATAATAATAATAATAATAATAATAATAATAATAATAAGCCCTGATGCAGTACCAGGCAGTGGCTCTCATGGCTTCTGATCTTAACTTCTGACTGGAAGTATTATCATGTGCATTGTTTTGTCTTGGTATAAAAGATGGGCTACAGCAAATATTCTGCTCAATACAACAGATTTACTTGTCAGTTGCTTGACCTTAACCAGCTGAGCGTGTCCCTTAGTGGCTGATGATATGTGCATCTCTGATCACGAGCAGAACTAGTTGGGGAGCATCATACCCATGTGTTGAGAGGAATACTTTGGGGTTTGAATAATTCACCTTTGGAAGCATGGGTATTTTGTTCAACATCCTTAAACAACTCTTATTCAGGGATCTTTTGAGCAGGATGGGCTACTCGACCTGAAGAAAATTCCAACTGGGCCCCACCTGCAAGGTCACGCGCTGTTTATCTTGCTATGAGATCACTATGTCGCGCACATATGGTTGTGATGCATATGCCTGGTGTACCCTTATCAGACGGGTAGTTATGATGGGTATACACTGGGCTTCGTATATTTTATCCCAGTGTCATTTTGATGGCATGCACTGCTCTCTCGCTCATTAATAATAATAATAATAATAATAATAATAATAATAATAATAATAATAATAATAATAATAATAATAATAATAATAATAATAATAATAATAATAATAATAACAACAACAACAATAATAATACTTTCTTTATTGGCCACCAGGGCTGAACATAAGATATAGAGAACGATGCACAGACGAGGGACAGTGAGATTAAACGTGTAAACAGCAAACAAATACAACGATTAACAAAGAGATTAAATCAACAATATGCTTCCCCTCTGAGTAGGGGTGGGGTTCCACCATAAGGTGACTAAAATGACCCCTTAACACCAACGGCACCTTAGGAAGGCATCCTCTCTCTTCCCTTCCATCCGCCCTTGAGGGGGCCAATACAAAGACAGACACAAAGTGTTGGGACTGATAAAATAAAAAGTATACACGGTATACATTAGAAGAAGGGAAGTATACATAGTATATGACACTAAAAAAAAAAGTGATCGTGAATGGATCACAGTGAAATAATAATGATGATGATAATAATAATAATAATAATAACAACAACAACAACAACAACAACAACAACAACAACAACAACAATAATAATAATAATAATAATAATAATAATAATAATAATAATAATAATAATAATAATAATAATAATAACAATAATAATAACAACAATAATAATAATAATAATAATAATAGGAAGATGCTCGAAAAATAAGGGGTGTTACTTTAGTTCACTGGTAGTGAACAGCTGACACCGTAGTACATCTCTAGCGTCAGAAGCTGTGCAAAGGTAATAATAATAATAATCCTTTCTACCAAAGGCACAAGGACCGAAATTTGGTGGGAGGAGACTAGTCGATTACATTGACTCCAGTATTTCCCTGGTACTTAATTTATCGACCCTGAAAGGGTGAAAGGCAAAGTCGACTCGGTGGAATTTGAACTTAGAACGTAAAGACGGACGAAATGTTAACGATTCTGCCAGCTTGCCTTTTAAAAAATGATAATAATAATAATAATGGTTTCAAATTTTGCTACAAGGACGGCAGTTTTGGGGGAGGGGCCCAGTCGATTACATCGACTCCAGTACTCAACTGGTACTTATTTTATCGAACCCGAAAGGATGAAAGGCAAAGTCGACCTCGGCGGAATTTGAACTCAGTACGTAGCGACGGGCGAAATACCGCTAAGCATTTCGCCCAGTGTGCTAACAGTTCTGCCAGCTCGCCTTACTACTACTACTACTACTACTACTACTACTACTACTACTAATAATAATAATAATAATAACAACAACAACAACAACAACAACAACAAAAACAACAACAACAATAATAATAATAATAATAATAATCTTTTCTTTATTCACCACCGAGGGTTTATGTAAAAGATGGGAATGTGATAATATTCGAAATCTGAAATCTGCATATATGTTAAGACGTTCCCGACATGGAGTGTTCCCGACAGATGGATCCCAGATTTGTGATCTATGTAGCTATTCATTTTATTTCTCTTTGACCGCTCTATCTATCTATCTATCTATCTATCTATCTATCTATCTATCTATCTATCTATCTATCCGTCTGTCTGTTTGTGCGTGTGTGCGTGCGCGCATGCGTACAGCCATGGCTGTATGGTATGATGTTTGCTTCCCAAATGCAAGGTTTCTGGTTCAGTTCCATTGTGTGACATCTTGTGGAAAAAGTGTCTTCTACTATAGTCACAGGTTAATCAAAGTCTTGTGAGCGGATTTGGAAGACGGAAACAGAAAAGAAGCCCGTCGTATATGAATGTCTATGTGCTTGTTTGTGACTTAACGGTTCGACAAAAATCCGATATGCGCTGGTATCGATTTGTTCGACTAAACCCCTTCAAGATGGTGTCTCAGTATGGCGTAGTCCATCTATATATGTGTGTGTGTGTGTGTGCGCGCCACTTATTATATGAGTAAAAATTCGTTTTAGTCATCTGATTGGCGAAAATGTTTAATTACTTCCTTATTCTAAAATCTAACTGAAGAACTATTGGCTAATGGTTATAACGTTAGGCTCATAACCATATAGTCGAGAGTTAGAATTCTAGACCGGGTGGGGCGTGTCGTGTCCTTGAGCAACAAGAATAAGGTGCATTATTTCCTGTTGCTCCAATTTACTCAGATGTAGATGGCAATCAGCCTATTGTTCATGAAAATCATCTCTCTCAAGCTGTCACATTTTTGTGGTTTCTTTGAGTCAAGAGTGAGAGGGTTAAAGCACCTAAAACAATTGACGAAAGGTTGCTACAAGCTCCTAGGTCATATTCGCCAGCAAAAGTATGTGCAAGACAGCGTTCATTATTGTATTGATGTTTAATCATGATTTATGGCTCACTTTTATGTCAAGTAAAATCACTCACTGAACTCGAAACTAAGAATCTACTACTACTACTACTACTACTACTACTACTACTACTACTACTACTACGTTAGCGCATGTTAATTTAGTTAGCAGGTACTTTATTTTGATGCTTGGTGACACCAAGTCGCCTCAAATCTCAAGAGTCTTCCTCAGGGTTCTTGCAGAAAACAAGATGGTGCTATTTCTGCACGTCGACATTGCAAGTTTCAATTCCGGGTACTGTGCCAAGTGCACCAATTACTGCAGAAATAATTGTTGCCTTGATCTTTCAGTCTTCTTAGTGCTCTAGTTAGATCCTGATATTTTAAGATTTTTCAATTTCTTTGATAGCGACTCTGTTATTTATGACCTTACACTGTTTATTTTGTTTCTATAATCATATCTGGTCTTCTTGCTTCAATAGAATGGTCAGTCTTTATGGGGAAATCCCACAAGGTCATATAATTCTCATTTTCTATCACAGCCACTGACTGGTTTGTGTACATACCACTTTTCTGTTGTTTTGAAACCACACACTCAGCTAACATCCCAATGCACTCTGTTGCATACAATTCATATCTGCGCTTATACTCCTTTAGTGCTAGTATACTGCACTCATTCAAAAGGTGATTGATAATTTTGCATCCTTTCCTGCAGATTCCACATTTGGTCTGAGTTTTTTTTTTTTCGATCTTTATTTTTATCAGATTTGTTCTAAGGGTTTGTTCCTGAGCGGCTTTAATTAGTGTTTTTGTTTCTCGTTTCAAGTTCCGTCCGTCAGTTAGAGCCAGCGCTCTTCCGATATTCTCGGTTTGTTGTATGAATTGGCCATGTAGTTCCATTTCTTTCCATATGTTTGTTCTGTTGGACTTCCTTTTCTCTTTGAATTCTCCTACTGTTTCAGTCATTTTTTGGGGGTATCTCTGGCTACTGAAAGCATTTTTTCTTTACTTTGCACAACATAATTTTTCAGATCCAGTATCGCGGTATTAACACTGTCCTCTGCATTTAGTAATCCTCTGGCACCTTCCTTTCATGGTCGATCAATATTGCTTTTAGGGTGGAGTGCGTTGTGCATTGTGACAGCTTTTTAGTTCTATCCAAGTTCTGTAGCTCACCCTTTATCCATTTCAGAAAGGGGGCAGAGTGTGTCAATACGGGCGTAACCTATGTATTTATGGTTTTAATGATGTTCCTTCCATTTAACTTTGTTTCGAGTATCTTCCTAATTCTTCTCTTGTACTCTTTAGTGACCTTCTCTCTCATTTCTCCTACTATCTTATCGTCTTGCAGCACTTCTAGATATTTGTATCAACAAGTAACAGTAAGTTGGACGTTTTATTATGGGTGTCATTATAGTATATGAGAGAAGTCAGACGCTGAGAACTAAGATTCTGTTAAATTTGCAATATTTCAGTAATATTTCAGTTTTACTCGAGTTTTAAGAGAATCAAATGTTTTAAAGTTGACAATGTTTTTTTAAAGATGTGGACAGTATCCATGAGTGCAATTTTTTTTGTAGTTCCGATACCTTGGGGTTCCCTGATACTTGGCCATAGTGTTTAAGAACGCCTTTTGGTATTGCCCCCAAAGTTCCGACGTTTACAGGTACAGTTGTTATTCTTAGATGCTACATTTTTGAGTTGCTTAATTTTACAAATACTTTTTAAAGAAGTGTTGCCGTCTGCTGAGATTGCCATATCTATGAGCAGACTTGAATTTTTTACCACAATATCTGGTCTATTAGCCTGTATAGCATGATCAGTTTGGATACTAAAGTCGCAAAGAACGCTGATATCTTTATTTTCTACTATTTTGGCAGACATTTATTCGTACCAGTTCTTCTCATATGGGAGTTCAGATTTACGGTATATGAGCCAGAGCATATATTGACCGAGTCCAGCATGGTGAATAATGCATTCAATTGAGGCTAGCGTAGGGCAATCAGAAAAGAGATGGTGAACTGTCTCCTCAATAGAAGTGGCAGGCAAAGTCTGCACCGTTTTAAGAATGCTTACTTAGTAGCTTCTGGTGGGAAGACATTGATCTTGCGTTGCTATAATGAAGCTTTCTGTTTCTGATTTACATCCAGATACACCCATCCATTGATGGGTTATATTTATAGCTACATCTGGATCGCTGGACCTTTTTGGATATTTGTCACATTATATTTTACTTTTCCATGTACCTCGCAGAATTGAGATTCCACTTGATTTGACCTGTGTTTTAATCTGTTTAGCCATCACATCGGATTCATCTGTTTCGTTTAGTCGTGCTTCAGTTTCGTTAATCCTCAATTCTTGTACATACCCTTTTGCTTCGTCTGATATTAAGTGCATTTTTTGGAGCATTCATACTTGCAGACAATTATTATCATCAAAATTATCGTCGTCGTCGTTGTTGTTGTATTCAGAGAAGCACGAATAAAGCTTATAACCATTTCTTCTAAGTTTTTGTTACTTGTGGCAAGAAGGAAGTATTCTTTAAACTAGAAACAAATTCTGAATGTTTGTTACCGAGTGAACTCTGCTAAAAGAAGTTGGGAGATAGGTGATAAACCGGGAGACCGACTCAGTGATCTGCTCCAAAAGAAGAAAGGTTCTTTTGATATCTTTCTATACAATTTCTGTCTACCCACCAAATTTCGCTCACAAGAATTTGGTCAGCTTGAGACAACGGTAGATGAAACTTGCTCAAGGGCCGCAACGTTGGATCAAACTCGAAAACATGAAATCGTGAAGTGAACTTGTTCACCACACAGCCCTGCAAGGTTGATTCAATTTAACCTACATAACCACACTGGGTTGACCACCGCTGAACTCCTCAGCAAGGTCATGACACATGTTTAGGGACCATAGTCAAATAATTTACTCGATGAAATGACTTCAATATAGTCACCCGAACTGCGAGAAATACAAACCACAACTACTTCAAATTGTTTCCTACCGTCTTTAAAAATGAAGAACATGCTGGCTAATGCTGTTCAATGTATGACACATCTGTGTTCATATGTCTTCCGGATTTGGACTGATCTGAGGCTAGGTAGCAACATGATCATGTAACTATCTCAATAAAGCTTTATGAAAAGTTCGGTTATCATTTATCGCCCCATCCCTGCACGCACGCATACACGCACGCACGCACGCACGCACGCACACACGCAACACACACACACACACACACACACACACACACACACACACACACACACACACACACACACACACACACACACACACACAAACGCACACACACACAGATAGTATGATCATTTAGTCTTTTCCTGTTTTCAGCCGGTCAGGTGATATCATGGTGTGACAACACAATGTCTAAAAAATAAAAAAAGAAAAGTGATCGCACTGAGATTAAAGCAAATGCTTTTTGTCCTTCAGTTTCAACGTTTCTTCAAGGGTATTTTTCTACTATTTACACAGTCTGGTTATACACTATTTACACTTCATCTGTTCCGTTTACACTGTCTCTTTATCTCCTATCCAATCTCTTTATTCACTTTTAACACCTTCTCATCAATATAATAATGACTGACAATCAGCATCACTATCACAGTCACTATTTCTATCATCCTCATCCTCATCCTCCTCCTCCTCCTCCTCCTCCTCCTCCTCATCATCATCATCATCATCATCATCATGATTACTTCCCTTACAGCATCACCATCATCATCATAATTACTTAACCCTGATGCAGTTTCAAATTAATAATGAATCAGTAATTTATCAGAATTAGCAGAATTAATAAAACTGTTATCATCTTGATAATATCGTAGCGTCAAATTCATTAATTAAATCATTAATAATGTTGATGTGATAATGTTACTTGTGTTTATTTTTTCATTAATCTTTTATATTTTCATTTTTTGTCTTCCTCCTGGTTACCTTTACTTTAATTTTCTTGTTTTACTTTTTCTTAAATTTTAATTAATATTGAAAGATAAAATGGTGCTGATTTAATCAAGTGCCAACTCTGACTCAAATATTTCCGACGCTCTTTCATTTGGTTAACAACCACGTTCAACTCATGTCAACGAGGATCCCTCAATCTCCCACAAATCAAACCGTAACTACCAATCCATGGCGGCGGATTGCTGAGATCAGTGGAGCATCAGACAACATAACATACCTCGTGGTATTTGTTTCGTCTCTTTGCATTCTGATATCCGGGTTGATTGACTTAAACGGTTCCCCACCACTTGGTGCCTAGGTGTCTTTAGTAGAGGCTAGATTGTTGCAAATATCCAGGCCTGGCATTATTAAAACCATATTCCGTTAAATCTTTAAGAATGAATGGTGGACATCACTACCTGGTCCTTGGGTATCTTTAGCAGAATCCACTCCGTTGACACCCAATTTATACCGTATCACTTTTATACTCATTCCCCTGTCCTCTTTTCCTTTTCTCTCTTTTCTTTTCTACTTTTCTTCTCTCTCTCTCCCTTCTTCAGCTTTTTTTACTTCTTTTTTATTTTCCTTTTATTATTAGTGTATTTTTACTTGCTTACTTTCTTTTAAATCTCAACCATAGGTTTTGATCTTTAATCTTGATTTTAATTTCAATTTACCGACCACCCTTTTTTACTTATATCCTTTTTAACCACTTGCAAGATCTATTTCTTGACATAATCTATTATATTCTGTATTTTTCACTATTTTTCACTATTTTTCACTCTCTCTTTTTTTTCACACAAAGTTTCTCGATTCAGCAGTTGTTTATACTTATTTCTCCGCCACAGTCTACTCCCACTTGCAGCCATTTATGCACCGTTATTTTTCAAATTAGTCACCCAATAAGATTTAAAAGATTTTTCGTTGAACTGGTATCTACAAAATGTTATATATTCTCTCAATTTATAAATTTCATTTCCCTTTTTTTATCACAAGTCTGATGAACGGTTACGGGAAACTCTTACTCTTTTACTTGTTTCAGTCATTTGACTGTGGCCACGCTGGAGCACCGCCTTTAGTCGAGCAAATCAACCCCAGGACTTATTCTTTGTAAGCCTAGTACTTATTCTATCGGTCTCTTTTGCCGAACCGCTGAGTTACGGGGACGTAAACACACCAGCATCGGTTGTCAAGCGATGCTGGGGGGACAAACACAGACTCATAAATATATGTGAATTGTTTTTGCGGCTTAAAACAGTGTATATGAGGGGATATCCAAAAGAAACCAGAATTTCGAAATATTACTTTATTCACTTAGTTTTACATGTTTACACTTTTATCACCTTCGAAGTATTCTCCATTTGAACCAATGCATCAGTTAGGCGCGTTTCCACTCTTCGAAGCAGTGCTGGAACTCTTCCGAAGTGATGCCTTTTAACAACTCCATCGTTTTTTTCTTCACCTCTTCCATATCTGCAAATTCCGTAGCACCAGCTTTGGTCACCAGTGATGACCATCGAAAATAGGTCCGGATCAACTTCCAACCGTTCTTTCAGTTCACGACACGTATTCAGCTGTGACTGCTGTTGATCTTCTGTGAGCAAGCGAAGCACAAATTTTGCTGCAACTCTTTTCATTCGCAATTCCTCGCTCAAAATTCGTTGGCAAGAGCTCCAAGATATACCAATCATATCAACAAGATCGTCAATTGTTCCACGATGTTTTCATTCGTTCAGTAGGTCGATAGTTATCCTGGACGAGGTTGGTCTTCAAGTGATAAGTGACCATTCCTGAAGTGTGGAAACCACTCATAAACTTGAGTTTTGCACATGGCAGCGTCCTTGTAAGTTGTTTGAAGTATGACAACTTTTTCGACCGCCGTTTTCCCCTGCAGAAAACAGAATTTCACTGAAGCACGCTGTTCCTTCGTTCCAACCAACGCAAAACTGACGAACAGAGGAGAAGCACTGCAAAATAAAGACGCATTACGTGGAAGTACGACTTCACGTCACGCCACCAGTCGGCAGACTGATGCCTGAGGGTCGCGTGAAGTGGCTCCTAGCGGCGAAAGCCTGAACTACGACGGGTTTGTCCCACAGAAAACGTTACCGGTTACTTTTGGGTATCTCCTTGAAAACATTTATCTATCTATCTATCTATCTATCTATCTATCTATCTATCTATCTATCTATCTATCTATCTATCTGTCTGTCTGTCTGTCTGTCTGTCTGTCTGTCTGTCTGTCTGTCCGTCTGTCCGTCCGTCCGTCCGTCCGTCCGTCCGTCAGTCTGTCTGTCTGTCTGTCTGTCTGTCTGTCTGTCTGTCTCTCTCTCTCTCTCTCTCTCTCTCTCTCTCTCTCTATATATATATATATATATATATATATATATATATATATATATATATATATATATATATATATATATATAATTCAGATAGAGGCTATGTTGGCCTCATGAAGGGATGGTATCATCCAAGGAAATACTGGTTCAATACAGTTCTATATTTAAGAGATGAGGAATTATGTACATTATTTACATTGTTTATATTTGACGGATATTTGTCCTTATCTTGTTTGTTGTTAACACAACGTTTCGGCTGATATACCCTCCAGCCTTCATCAGGTGTCTTGGGGAAATTTTGAACATGGGTTCTCATTCCTAAGGTACTTTCTGATGTTGTTGTTGTTATTATTATTATTATTATTATTATTATTATTATTATTATTATTATTATTATTATTATTATTAAGGTCACTGCCTGGAATCGAACTCGGAATCTTGGGGTTAGTAGCCTGCGCTCTTAACCCCAAAATTCTGAGTTCGATTCCAGGCAGTGACCTTAATAATAATAATAATAATGATAATGATAATAATAATAATAACAACATCAGAAAGTACCTTAGGAATGAGAACCCAGGTTCAAAATTTCCCCAAGACACCTGATGAAGGCTGGAGTGTATATCAGCCGAAACGTTGTGTTAACAACAAACAAGATGAGGACAAATATCCGTCAAATATAAATAATGTAATTATGTAGATAATGTAAATACTCGTTCAATACCCAATATTTTTTGGGCGAGGTTAATGTCCATAAAATAATAGGTTTATATATAAACCATGGTTTATAATCATGCAAATGAAGAATAAGAAAATGGAGATATTGAAGTTAATAAAAGTTTATTATCAGCAAAAAATCGATCATTATCCCTTACAACTGTCTCAATTAAGTGAAGTTAAATAAATATTAGAATCATATTTTTGAGCATAATTTCTTCAGAGGGAGAAAAAATATACACTTAGGTTTTTAGTCTGCCGTGATGATTAAAAAAAACTAACACACAAAATATCTAAGGGTATATTTTTTTCTCCCATTGAAGAGATTATGCTCAGAAATATGATTTTAATATTTATTTAACTTCACTGAGCTTAAATGAAACAGCTGTAAGGGATAATGATCGATTTTTTGCTGATAAACTCTTAACTTCAATATCTCCATTTCTTTTATTCTTCATATATATATATATATATATATATATATATATATATATATATATATATATATATATATATATATATATATATAGGAAGAAAAGAAAAAGAAAGAAAGAACCAAAAACTTCCTTTCTAAAAAACACTTACAGCTTTCTAGATACGGCTAATAGAGCTGATACCACGAACAACGTATGTGGTGGAATGTTTGCTTATAAAAACTTGTATATGCACACATGAGAGTAAGGGGACATCCGAGTAAGGCTGTGCACACGAACCCACACATATAGATGTGCATTGGAGTGCCTATAGCGACCTATCTATAATGTTTGTAGGCTTTTTGGGTGCCTTGTATTTTTAAGGGCTTTTTGACATATATCTTTTTTATATTTTTGCATGTCCCACATGCTATACCTTCATTTATGTATTCTTTATTATTACTATTATTATTTTTTTCCTGCTGTACCCTTATTTGTATTTTTATTTTTATTTTTATTTATATTTTGATTTCAATTTTATTTATTTATTTTTTTATTTCTATCTTATTTTTGCTGTTGTTTTTCTTCTGGTCTCTACCACACCTCTGTTTTTACCTCTTGCTCTACATTTGTATGTAACCCTTTGTGAATCTCTGAAGAGGCCTAGAGGTTCGGGCATGTAACCCCATTTCAAAATGTCATCCAATAATCACTCCGGAAAGGAATATTCGGATAGAATGGGGCTTGCTAAATCTAGGCCGAAACAGCTGTAAGATTAAACTTCTGTTCATCCTCTAATTCCTTATGTACTTTGTACTTCTATATGTAAACCATGTTGGCAAAATAACATAGTCTGCCATGGACACCTGTGCTTTGGTTCTTTCTTTCTTTTTCTTTTCTTCCTTTTTGTCACTTTTGCTATGAATTAAATTAATGAATTCAACGGGATACACCGTCTGCAAGTAGTTGGGTTCAGCATATTATCCTCCATTTTCTAATTGTTACACAAATTTTGGGTAAAACCTCCACTTTTACCCGCTCCCATTGATTGCACCTAGTATAGCACTAGTGTAGCAATAATTGGGTACCCTCCCAGCAGTATACCGGATAGATACTATCCCTTAGTGGGTTGAACCCCCAACCCCTAACTCTCTCACGTTATATATATATATATATATATGTATGTATGCATGTATGTATGTATGTATGTATGTATGTATGTATGTATGTATGTATGTATAGGCACAGGCGTAGCTAGTGCATAGGTGTAGGCGTGGCTGTGTGCTAAAACGCTTGCTCACCAACCACATGGCTCAGGGTTCAGTTCCACTGCGTGGCACCTGATGTAATTTACACACAAGTTATACTGCTTGTTTTCTGTATGTTTTGTTGTCGTTATTTCTATAATAGCTAAACGGGTCGCGAAATCTTTTTCCTACGAGAGTTCCGGACCCCAGTAATAAACTCATTTGCATACAGCCAATCAGAGCTCACCGTGACCTTGTCATGTTAACAAACACATTCTACCAAGTAAACTTAAGACGAAGGACGGTGTTGTAAGTCGACCTATCGCCAAGCTATGTCTGATTTTAAAAGGAGACAAGTAATTAGATAGATTTGCATCTATACCTATTATCGGATTTTGTTAGGGCCCCATATGGTAAAGAGGTGGATAGGGAAAATGTGGGTAGAGGGTGATGTGCTAGCAACCATCTCCTCTTACTGTTTTACAAAGTAAACAACAACACAGCTATGCAGAGGCAGCCATGGTTGAAACAAGAACAGGAACAACAAGCATTCTTAAAAGTGAATAGAAGCATGGTCATTTCTTACCCAAGTGACCTTATCTTATCGCCCATCATTTGTTATGTGGTCATGAATTAGTTTGGTAGTTGAGCTCTGATTGGCTGTATGCAAATTAGATCATAACTGGGGTCCGGAACTCTCATGGGAAAAGAATTTCGCAAACGGGTCACCCATGTATCAGGAGTTGCCAAATATCGGCACTTACAGTATTTGTTTTATTCTTTTGGCACATAACCCACGCATGACAGAATACACAAGCTTTGATTTGATTTCTGTTGTTTGTAAAAATAACAGTACCAAAAAGAGAGACTTTTACTCGGTCGTCTGACTTGCTAAAAATAACAGCCATATTCCACAAAATCTCTCTCTTTTACGATAGATAGATAGATAGATAGATAGATAGATAGATAGATAGATGTGTCTGTGTTTAAGGTGAATCTGAACAAAGCTTCCCTCGGCACAACAGACTACTTTATAAGGGCATCTGTAGGTCTAAGTTGATCATGCATCTGTACGTGTCTGGGCAAGATTTTTGAGGAAGATAACAGTTATCCATGTTTATATGTTTTCTCTTTCCACTCCACTGATGTTTATCCACGGGAATGGCCATCGACTTGGTCTCAGTACTGTAGCAAGATACTGCACAGCATCAAGATCGAACTTCCAGCCATGCCGCAATCCACCGCCCCAGAGAGGTACTTTTATTTCTCGACCTTCAAAAGATGTAAGACAAAGTTGATCTCAATGGGTTTCGATCTCAATGGGTTTCGATCTCAATGGGGTTCGAACAGACAGACAAAACGAATAGGCGTTCTATCCAACACCCTCCCATTTCGTTACCTCTTTCTACATATATAACAGTTTCAACAATTTGCAATAACATTATAAACACCGCTACCCAGCTTCCCTCTTTACTTCCAGGTAAAGTGGAAATATCTTCTACTGTGATGTAACAATGCTAGATGTTCAAAGAATGTGCGTGTGTGTCGGTGTATGTGTGTCGGTGTGTAAGTACGTGTGTCTATGTGTGTAAGTGTATGTGTCTGTGTGAGTGTGTATGAATATGTGTGTGTGTGTGAGTATGTGTGAGTGTGTGAGTTCTTATATGTATAAGTGTGTGTGTAATCTATACCAGCGTTAAAGTTCTTTATACAGTAGAGCATGGAGCAAAGACATTCCAGCTGTGACACACACACACACACATATACAAATACAGTCACATGCATACATACGCTCATATATACATAAACACACACATACACACACACGTATTTGTGTATGTATGCAAGTAAACGTATATATATGAGTGAAAATACACACACACACACACACACACACACACACACACACACATATATATATATATATGCATACATATACACACATACGAACACACACATATATATATATATACACTATTATAAGGTCAATAAGCGTAAGAAAAACAGAACAATATGTGTGTGTGTGTGTGTGTGTGTGTGTGTATGTATGTATGTATGTATGTGTATAAAAATAGGTATGTGATGTATGCAAACGAAAGCTGATGTTATCGGAGCTTGAGTTCCTAATATGTCCAAGGAAGCAAGTTCTTTCTTCCTTTGCATTAGTCATTCTCCACAGCAGAAAAGTTATGTTGGCTGATGGCAGCAGCTAAGAACGGCTGTTACACTGCTGCCTCTCATTTGCTTTCTATATGCCAAGCACTGAGTGCTTTTTGATAGTCTCATGTACATACATACATACATACATACATACATACATACATACATACATACATACATACGCACGTACGCACGTACGTAAGCGTACATACATTCGTAACGCATGTACGAACGTACAAGCGCTTTCATGTATATACAGTGAATAGGTGAAAGTAAAATAAGCTTAGTATAGATAATATAGTGCTTAAATGGATGGGAATTTAAACACATACCTCTTCATCCAGGGCAGGCGGCTCTGCCTCGAAAGTCGGCTGTAAGAACAATCCCTTTCGAACTAATATGCAGTAAGGTAAATAAACACAGGTAGGCTGGAGACGTATATTTATATGAAGCACAAAATACAAATTGCAGATAAAAGGAAAAAGAGAACAAAAGAAAAAAGTTGTGTAAAGGCTTTTCCCGATAACTACTTCTTACGTTATAACCATATTTATATCTTATATGTGCAAGGTGCCAAAGGTGTGTCCTGCGACAAATCTCAATGAAGTTGCCGAAGTACGTTAGGCGTCCCTTGTCAAGAACTAATTGCAAATGCGTATTTTCTCACAATCTTTACAAATATAAAGGTTAAAGAGAGTGGGTACTTCTTCTACACCTATCTATCTATCTATCTATCTATCTATCTATCTATCTATCTATCTATCTATCTATCTATCTATCTATCTATCTATCTATCTATCTATCTATCTATACATATGTACGCGTGTGTGCGCGTGTGTGTATGTATATATATATATATATATATATATATATATAGCGTAGCTCGAAACGTCAAAGACTTTCCGTATTCCCGAGCGTCATACTAATATATACTTTTGTTATTTACACCACCTGTCCTCGTCTGTTGTTATTTTTTGTATATTCTCCCATATATATATATATATATATATATATATATATATATATATGTGTGTGTGTGTGTGTGTGTGTGTGTGTGTGTGTGTGTGTGTGTGTGTGTGTGTGTGTTTATATATATATATATGGTGCATCAGCATGGCCGCAGCTCTAAGCTGAAACTATAAACAAATAAACCCAACACTCCTCACATTCATATGTATATATATGTATGTATTTGGCATAACCTTAACTGTAAATCTTAAACGATAAAACATCTGACAAAAATGGCTGCCACTTCAGCATGCGGTCTATCTGGCCATTTATGCTTTAGTGTGAACAACAAATTACAACACCTGCAAAACACTGGAATAGTTAAATTCTTCCCACTCCAACCAAAATGTGTAGAGCTGTGCCAATGTTAGAAACTGGAACTTCCAATTGTTTGATAAGTATCTCCTGGATGTTCCTGATAGGTATCTCCTGAGTGACTTGGAGAAACCTCGGCGGGTCATCAGAGCGTAGAGTTTACATTTTCCATTAGGTTAACCGTTAAGGACTGTAAGTTGTCCACAGTATTTAACTAAACACACCAACACTTCGTGATCTGGACAGTAAACTTGGGAAAAATAAACTGGGTGTCGGGTGTTGGAAACCGAATGCGTATTTTCCAATACGTATAGGTTTCAAGAATCAGATTAGTGAATTTGTGAAGAGAGAATTGACAGGTGCTTATTAATGACACGTGAGATATGTTGCAAAATAACAAAAATAAACAATTAATTAAACTCTGTAAAGAAGTAGTAATAGAGAACAATAAATTAGGAGAGGTGTTAATCAAGTAATTAAAAGAGGCAAACAGAGAGGGTATCGGTTATGATATTCCTGCAAGGAGAATGACCCATAATTAGTTCAGCACAAAACAAGAAGGATGCGTTCTTCATGTATGGGTGCGTCTCCTGAAATATGGGACAGTGAAAACCGTTGAACAAATAAAGGTGTTAGAGGCGCAACGTGACACCGAACCTGCACTGCGATCTTTCTCGAACATTTCGCGACGAGCAATGGACTGGTGATGGTTTTCCACGGCTACCACGGCATTTTACCGCGACCCGAAAACAAAGATGAGGTAGCAGACGTGTGTTACAAGGCTGTGTGATGGGTAAATCACTGAGATTAAATGGTCTTTCTTACGAACTTTAGTGTGATATGTTAACTAACTAGCCCCACCGTTAACTAATATGTGCGTGAACCAATGTGTGTATGTGTGAGTATGTGTGTGCCATTGTATTCTATTCACTTTAAGTGTGTGTCTTTAATCATAGATTAGTGTCGACTCAAGCTTTGAGTGAAATTGGGCTTATGGAAACCTATGGATAAGGAAGTTAAATGGATTGTATTTGTAATACTAGAACCTGGTCATGTCAGATACTGTGTCATGTTGAATCTATCCGATGTTAACGTAGAGAGTATCTGTGGAATAACTTAATAAATGTTGATCGAACAATAAGAATTTCCATTCATTGAAACAGGGGTGAGCTCCACCCACATTTTTGATCATTTCAGTATCATTCATAAAGTTGCTGATAATATCTGACTAATAGATAATGTATCCACATGATTACCTGGGGAATGATACACTGGCTTAGAAAGGTAGAAGACTAAAAATTATTTCTGAAACTTGGTAACTGAGGCGCTTGTAGCATAAAGATCCTTCGACGAGGAATATAACGAGACCGTTAGTCGAGTTCAACCCATGATGCAACAGTTGGTAGTCTGTAACCTAATCCATCCTATCTTTTCATCTCTATTCTAGTGTTTCACTGACACTTAGGTTGTCTATTTGAGTATCATATATATTCTATCCTGCTATCTTGCAACAACATTTTTATCGATACCGGAAGGAATGGTAAAGTTGATCTTTGTGCCAATTGTACTGAAAGCGGCAATAGATAACAGAAGTTAACTATTTCAGTAAGCTGTCGACCGGCGCCATTTTCATATCAATATAGCTATAATTTTCATTGAATACCAGTCGATGTAAAAATAAATTTAATATATCTTCAGTCAGACCATCTGAGAAAGCTACCTATGTAAAACTTGTGCAATCTACTCGGTTATTAATGCATGTCTGTTCTATTTATTCAACTCATGTCGAATTGATACGCTGATATTCGTAGGTGAAAACTATTTTTTTCTTTTATTTACCCTAGTATTTTACATATCATCTACTGTTACCGTTAATTTTTTTTTTATCAAAGTATTAGATATAGAGTAGAGCTACATAGCTGTATGGAACAAGTTATGCATAGCCACTGACAACTGTGCTCGTATAGACTCGCGATAGACAGATTAATGATCAAATGGTTTGTGGCTGTGCTCTGATTTAGTTTGTTCTGAGATTAAACTGAACTCATTCAAAAGATGGTTGATTGCGTGAATTCAATTTCATATTTTAATGAAAGCCATTATAAATACAGGTGTGTTGAAAGGCGGCGAGCTGGCAGAAACGTTAGCACGCCGGGCAAAATGCTAAGCGGTATTTCGTTTGTCTTTATGTTCTGAGTTCAAATTCTGTCGAGGTCTTCATCCTTTCGGGGTTGATAAATTAAGTACTGGGGTCGATCTAATCGACTGGCCCCCTCCTCCAAAATTTCGGGCCTTGTGCCTAGAGTAGAAAAGAATACAGGTGAGCTGGACTGCAGCTGATGTATGGCAACCACGATTATTGTGAAAAACAACTTTAATGCAAATAGACTTCGAATCTTGAGACGATGTTGAATCCTCTTTGGTTTTCTAAACTTATCAGTAACACACACACACACACACACACACACACACACACACACACACACACACACACAGGCTGCTAAGACGACTTACTCGTCTGGTCAATACAAAGTACAATGGAATATGATATAACAATGTAGGGACCGTATATGAAACGATATAAAGGTATACTGTATGTGGTGGAACGACAGATTGCATGATATTGGATGGTATGACACGTTGATGATAGCTAGTCTTGTCTCATAGTTGTTTTATTCTAACAAGACTAGCAGGGTAAGGTATATGATATATCTACACCTTTATCTAAACGAATATCTTTCATGTTAGATTTACAGATTGGGCTGAAATAGAAGGATAAAATACAAGAAAAATAGATTTGATGGTGAAAGGTCAAAAGAAAAGAACGGTTATGAAGCAGGAAATGAGGATCTATGTACCGGAAAGACTGGTTATTATTAAAGATAAAAGGGAAGCTAAATATGTGAAGCCGCTAAGTATTTCAGTTTGATGTATGCTGCTTGCTGGAGATGAGGAGCAGGTATATTGTTCTAGCTTACTTAACAGTATTGTATTGTCAGGAAAGAAATATTATCAATGGCTCTGCAATAAGAATCTGATATTGCAATCTGCGACGTCTACAAAATGTATTAACTGGAAGAATTGGAATTTTGCCAAATATCTTTCTTGCAACAGAAAACCAAAGGAATATTTTTCAGAAATATTTTGTGCTGGTTTTTATTTATATATCGCAATAAATAAACAAATACATACATAATACATACATACATACATACCCGCACATATGTACATGTGCACATATGCACATGTGCACATATGCACATATGCACAACAACATATGGTCATGTCAGAATAGAGGATGGAAGAATGGCTAAACAAATGACACGAGGGGAAAGACCACATTATAAATCAAGGAAGCGATGTTATAAAAGGCAATCTTAATGCTTTGGAGATAGATGTGGACAACTGGGAGGCATTGGGAGGTATTGAAAACTGTACATCATACAGAAAGATTGTTGGGAGTATATGTGGTGTCTATGAGCAAAAGCAAGTGGAGCATGCTTTTCTTCAGAGCGTTCACTTTACAAGCAGGACTCAAGTGCAGTACTTACAGAAATCCAGCTGGAATTAAAATGCAATGTGTGTGTGTGTAATTTCGTCTGTCAAGAGCTGAGTTAGTCAACTACCTGCGGTCACATGAACTAGGAAGAAATCAAGCAGCTTGCGAGGTAGTTCTGTCGCCACATTCTCCGCGATACATTTGTAATTTGCAAGTCAGCCGGCGGTCTGAGCAGACAGGGTTTGATAAATGGAGTCACAATTCAACCGGTGATGCCATTAGTCAGGCAGATCAAGTGATACACCTATAAAAGTGTTTGCAGAACGGAAGCTAGAAGCCACTTCGTGCACATGATCATGCAATGTTCATTGAAGGGATAGCGCTCTTCTGAAAAGAAGGAATTACCGCCATGTGTGTGTGTGTGTGTGTGTGTGTGTGTGTGTTTGGTATATATATCTATATATCCTCATATACCCACCAGGAATGGTTTCTGTGCAGTTCACAACTTGCTTTAAAATATTAATCATACCAATGAAGGACATTAAGGAAGAATCTAGCACTTTGGATAGCTGGAAGTTGACTTATAGTGAGATGCGCTTCCAGCTAGAGAATTAAAATTAAACAAACGAAACAGAAGGATCCGAACTTTATTATACACCATCAAATTACTCCCCCGTGCAGATTTATCATAATGATGGGGGTGGGGTGGAATGTCCGTGAACATCATATAACAAAGAACTCCCAAAACACAGTTTAGGAATTTTGCTTTTAATAAACACCGACAATTGATTCTACTTAAATCTCATTGATGAAATGTTTATTTTCAGCCGTTTAAACAAATGTACATATTATTTTAATATTCTGGTTTAATATGAATTTATATATTTTTATTTTGTAGGAACCCATGGCAATTCTTGTGAATAAAGTTGAGTAAATTCATCTGCAGTCATCAGACAACCCTTACCTATAACAGGAAGTGAAGATTTTCGGACCAGAGGACTCAGCCAGTTTCGAAATTATCCGATCCACTTCTTGTTCTCTATCTCTTTATCTATCACTCGCCCCCTCCTTATATATATATATATATATATATATATATATATATATATATATATATATATATATATATATATACGCTACTATTTTCTTCCTGTACTTTTCCTGCCAATTTTGCTAGCTGACATTTAAAACAAAATATAAAATAAAAATAATTTTTGAAAAGTTATTTTTTTTACACACACACACTGCTTATCCCCTTTCCTTAATTTCACCAAGGTTTATTTTTCTGGATATAATGCAGTACTTCCGTTCTTGTCCAGGAGTGTGTTTTAGAGGTTCCTTATAAAAACACGCAAAAGGAAACTGAAAGAAACGAACAAAAGAGATGTGTCGATTGAAAATCGTTTGACTTCAGGGTACTACAACAATACAGATAATATAACCGGTTCCACATTGATAACATTCTATAATTAAGAGAAAGCACGAAGCATTGTAGTCAACTCACAACTCGGTCAGCCATACCAGCTCTGGCGACAAAAATATATATTAAAAAATATATCAATTTCTAATTTAGTGTCAACGGAAAAAATGAATAAGATGGAAACGCTGAGAGAAAAAATATATCTTAATTATTTATTATCTGACTTGTGTTTTCTTTGATCTAATACATATTAGAATCTCTTTGGTCAACAGCTTCGTATTCATTCAACTCTTCTCTCCACATCTGCAAATAAACACGTTAACACCTTCAACCTTTTCACCTGTCTCAAAGATATTACGTTGCATGTTGTACACTTCACATCATCGCCATCATCGAACATTTCAACCGTTTCAAATATCTTCTTCTCTACAAAAGATCAAGCCATGTAACCTAGGGATCAGCTATGTCTATCAAGTAGTTATGGCTCTTAGCTCTAGCTATTTCACTCCTCTTACATCCTTCTATACTCTTTCGGAAAATATCTTTACAATATCCAATCTGCTCTTACTTTGTTAATCTCCAACACTCCCCTTGTAATAAATAGAAATCTTGCAAAGAGTTGGGACAGTGATCCGGTTTGCCTCCTCGTGAAGGTATTTCCACATTATTGACACTATTAATGTCATCAACAAAGGGACACATTCCATGCGCTATAAGTCAATATATTGTAAAAATCAATATACTTTGTGCTGAGTTAAGAAATCGATAGCCCCAAATGATGCAAATAACTTGATTAAAACAGTAGAGAACTGAAATATATTTTAATGTCTCATAGAAGAATAATCAAAATCATTATTATTGGCTAGATTATCGATCTAGATAATATCTAGATAATATAGGGACTGTGATAAATATTCCACTAATGGAGTTTACGATTCGGTTTCGAATCAAAGTTTAAGCTAATATATTTCACTAACGTCACTAATGTTTGTGATAAAGGCCCTAATGTGTCATGATCATCTTTCTCATTTCTTGAGCTTCACTGTTTTGCCTGCAGAAGTCTTTCAACGAGGGAACTTCTATATGGCCGTTTGACTTGCTAGAAAGAGTAACTAAATCTCTCTAATTCTACCCCTTCACCCGTTTTGAAAAGTTGAAGGACACATTAATGTACTCCTAGTTGCACTACGTCTGAAAAAAGACAGAATTGGCATGACTCTAATGGGTTTGATCAAAGGACTTCTGGATTAGGGCTGATCTGGGCATAAACAACAACAACAGTATTAATCTTTGAAACACCAATAATCACCAGCAATGTCTATAAATAGTAAAACTAATATCTGTTTTTTACAGTAATTGTTGTAAACAGATATTCCTGCCGTGACCATCCACTTGTTTTGATTTAATATAGACGTGTGAATTTATAACTGGAAGGAAATGGGAGTATGTGATGTTCATGGCTTCTGAAGTACGTTAGCAATGTAAATGAATAACGTGAGGAGGTTACAAATAGGAATCGAAACCAAGCTACAAATTTGGCTCAGACACATGTGGTGCCTACCATTAATCTAGAGATAAACGAGGAGTATTTTATGTTTATTGTCAAAAAATTATAGCAGTGTGAGATTATGTAGTGTTCATGTGTTTCCAACGAGCATCATGGATATAATTTAAATAAAATAGTATCGACCGAGAATCAAAACAATCATGGATACAAGGAGAGTTTCCCTCTACTTCATAGCTTACATTTCCACTGATAGTTTACCTTTTCCCCAGCAGTTTACATCTTGAGTACCGAGACTTGATCTCTACTGCACAAGGAGTTGACCTCTCTATATCATCTAATCTGAAGTTGTACTATTATATTCAAGAGGAAATTTTGTTGTTCCATTCTACCGCAAAACAGTGTTTTGGGATAATGCAAAACAATGAATGGTCATCAATGAAGATCTATTTTGAAGTTAATATTACATTAGATGTAAGGCTCTAAGGTTGTTATTGCATTACCTGTAAGGATGTACTTAAAGGTTATTATTTCACCTTCATGGTAGTCATCTTCATTGGCTATTTTTGGGATGCAGCGTTAAATGAATTGCTTAACACAGGGTATGGACTCAGACTCACTTGCCTGTAATTTAGGGTCATAGACAAATGTGTGTATGGGCATGTATATATATATATATATATATATATATATATATATATATATATATATATATATATAGATAGATAGATAGATAGATAGATAGATAGATAGATAAAACTTACTTGGAAATGGATGCATGGCGTTCGACCATATAATAATATAAATAATATATATATATGCATATATACATACATACATGTACATACTTACATATATATGTATATACACATGCATATATGGGTACAGGACGTCAAAACACGTAAACAACATGAAAAACGATAACATGAAATACAAAAACATGGAAAACGAACTTTTTTTGCGAACAACGAAAGAAACGACTAGAAAAACGAGACAGGCAACATAAAGAATAATCCCTTCATCAGTTGTTCATTGTTTTATCTACTCCCACTCGAAATTCAGAGTAGATAAAACGGTGTACAACTCATGAAGAGATTGTTCTTTATGTTGCCTGTCTCGTTTTTGTATCTGTTTCTTTCGTTGTTCACAAAAAGTTCGTTTTCCATGTTTTTGTATTTTATGCTCTCGTTTTTCATGTTGTTTACGTTTTTTGACGTCCTATACCCATATATGCATGTGTATATACATATACATGTAAGTATGTACATGTATGTATGTATGTATAAGTGCACACATATATATATCATTCATATATATATATATATATATATATATATATATATATATATAACAAGAGGGAAAGGGATTATTAAATCTATGCAGAAAGCACTTAGTGTTAAGCGAACTTGAATTACACCAAACAATTAAATACCTACAAATTCAGATAAAATTAACATTCAAGGTAATTCCTCATGTATGACAAGTAAATCCAATATCGTTTGGAAGAATTTCAAGAAACCCTGAGTATATGATAACATGAACAAGAATTGAGAAAACCACATCTTTAATTGATGGTTACAGCAAATATTGCCGACGATCGTTTCTGTTGTGCCAACATATTTAGATATGGATAAGAAAGTACAAAATACCAGTTAAAGTGAAGTGACTTAATATTATTCCAGTTCACTTCAGATTTAGCGTGTTTTTTGGTTACCTTGATAACATTGTGTTAGCATAAATTTTCGATTATATTTGTCTGATCGGTATTTTGTATCTTTTTTATACCTCTAAATATGCTGGCACAATAGTAACAATCGTCGGTAAAGTCTGGTGTAATCATCAATTAAAGTGACTTTCTCCATTCTTGTTCATGTTGTTATATATATATATATATATATATATATATATGTGTGTGTGTGTGTGTGTGTGTGTGTGTGTGTGTGTGTGTGTGTGTGTGTGTGTGTGTGTGTGTATATATAATCATCATCACCATTTAACGTCCGTTGATCATGCTGGCACGGTTTGACCGGGCTCGCACGCTAGAAGGCTGCACCAGACTCCAGTCTGATTTGGTGTGGTTTTCTACAGCTGGATGCCCTTCCTAATGCCAACCACTCCGAGAGTGTAATGAGTGCTTTTACGTACCACCGGCACAGTTGCTATTTGCGTGACAACGGGGTGCTTTTACTTGCCACCAATTTGCGTGACACCGGTATCTGCCACGACTACGATTTTGCACGGCTTGATGGTTCTTTTTCTCAAGCATGACATAATGTCACATGTCTCGGTCATTACCTACGTGGGACCCAACACTCAAAAGGAAGTCATCCACTTTGTCCCCGTGAGGCCCACCGCTCGAAAGGAACTCAACCACTTTTCCTCTGTGGGGTCCAACGCCCGAAAGGAACTCAGCCACTTTACTTCCGTGAGGCCCAACCCTCGAGAGGCGTTCTTTACGTGCCACAAGCACGGGTGCTTCACGAGTCCTCTCAAGAACGTCACATCATCAAAGGTCTCGGTCACTAGTCGTTGCCTTTGTGAGGCTCAAAGTTCGAAGATCACCACCTCGTTCCATGTCTTCCTGGGTCTACCTCTACCACAAGTTCCCTCCACAGTTAGAGATCGGCTCTTCTTTACACAGCTGTCCTCGTCCGTACGCATCACATGACCATACTAGCGCAGTCGTCTCTCTTGCACATCACATCTGATGCGTCTTATGCCTAACTGTTCTCTCAAGATGCTTACACTCTGTCGAACCTGCACACTGACATTGCACATCCAGCGAAGTAAACTGGCTTAATTTCTTTCAAGTCTACGCATGTCATCGACTGTCACAGCCCATGTTTCACTGTCATGGAGCATAGCTGTTCGCATACAGGCATCAGACAATTTGCCTTTCACTCTGTGAGAGAGGCCCTTTCTTGCCAGCTGGGGTAGGAGCTCTCTGAACTTTACCCATCCTAATCTTATTCTTGCAGTTATGCTCTCGGAGTATCCACCTCCACGACGAACTTTGGTTACTTGGATAACGGAAGCTATCTACTACCTCTAATTTGCCTCCCTGGCAGTTAATGGAGCCTATTTTCTGCCCATTTCGAGCGTTTATTGTACTTGTGCATCTTCTACATACAAAAGCTAGTTTCCCTGTTAACCTTCCTCTAATATTGCTGCACCTTTTATGTATCCAAAGCTTACACTGGGTACATCTTATGGAGTTTCTACCTGCACCTTTTCTACAGATTGAGCAGGGTCATCTACCTGAAGGGATTTGTGATTTGTCTGCCTTCCTATTTACTAAGGCTTTGGCTTTTTCTAGGTTAACACTAAGGCCATTTGATTCTATACCTCGCTTCAATACCTGAAACTTCTCTGGTTCAGGTAGTGATTAAGCTATAACAGCAAGGTCATCAGCATAGAGGAGCTGTCAGGGGCAGCCTGTCGTGAATTCCTCTGTTATTTCCTGAAGGACTATGATGAACAAGAGGGGGCTGAGGACTGATCCTTGGTGAACCCCTACTTGTACCCTGAATTCTTCGCTGTACTCATTGCCAACCCCAACCTTACTGGTAGCATCCCTGTATATAGCTTGCACAGCTCTCACCAACCACTCATCTATCCATAGTTTCCGCATTGGTCACCAGATAAAAGATCAGGGGAGCCTGTCAAAGGCTTTCTCCAAGTCAAAAAAGGCCAAGTACAGAGTTTTATCTTTGGCTATGTATTCCTCCTGCTATGTACTCTCTCCCTATATATGTGTACGTGCGTGTGTATATATATATATATATATATATATATATATATATATATATATATATATATATATATATATATACATGCTACCAGTAAGGTTGGCAATGAGTACAGCGAAGAATTCAGGGTACAAATATATTTCATCAATAATATAGTGAGCAACCTTTAACTAACCTTATTAGAAACTGATCCAGGGTTGTGTCACATCGGCAAATACATTCAAGACATGGAAATTAGTTACTTTATAAAATATGTTGCTGTATAACATCTCTCTTTTTTCACTTCCTCACTCTCTCTCTTTCTCTTGTGCACACACACATATACATACATACATACATACATACGTACATACATACATACACACACACACACATACACACACACACATATATATATATACATGCATACACACACATATATGTATGTATATATGTATATGTGTGTACGAGAGAGAGAGAGAGAGAGAGATAGAGAGTAAAAAATGAGAGATGTTATACACCAACATATTTTATAGAGTAATTAATTTCCATGTCTTGAATGTAATTGTCGATGTGACACAACCCTGGATCAGTTTCTAATAAGGTTAGTTAAAGGTTGCTCACTATATTATTGATGAAATATATTGATCGACCTCGGAAGATGCGAGGTCAATAAAATAAATGTGTGTTTTGAACGGAGAACCACAAAATACAATTTCTAGTTTGGAACTACATCAACTTTCACGGCAATATCTGGTTTGTCGAAAATTAACGTTTCAAGAAACAGTTCGAACAAGAAAAAAATTATCACTGACTTCCAAGGGTAGAACATAACTATGAGTTTCACTCAACTATTTCGAGCATTACTCGACTGTAATGGGCCTTACTCAACTATATACATCAGAACGATGAACAAAACTCAGCTATGAAGAGCCATTACTCAACTACAATAAATATAGTACTTGCTCAGGAGATGAAGATATTAATAAAAGAGCACAATGTCGTTAAGCGATCTGTTAGAATTGCACTATATGGTTTTAAATAAAGAACACATTAGATGATATTGTCCTAGGTACTCTTAAACAGACGAGATGGTCACGAATGGAATGCTTTTGATCAAAGATCTGCTATATCAAGACTGACGTGGGATAAACAACAATACAACCTATCAATCACGTGGATAATTTTGTTATTCATTTTCCAAAAAAGTGTTGATTGTATGACATCAGTAGATCGTACCATAGGTTCAAGGCTTCATTGAGGAATATTTCAGGTTTGTTAGAGTATTTCCAGGTTGGACAGAAATTTAAATATTTCTTGTGTCTGCAGAGAAAACCAAATCTTGCTGACAACGTTGAAAATATCGAGCATGAAACGATTATCAAAGAAATCTGAGGAGTTAGCGTGTCTCCCAAGATGGACGTTGTTCATACAAAACATAGAATGTGATTTGGTGTGATTTTCTCCAAATAAATAACATTTTATATTTAGAAAAATATAATTGGAACTAGTCAAATCACCTTAAAGAATCGCGGTGAAGATCTTCAAGAGCTTTCTGTCTATTAACCTCACTTTTTAAATTTGCACTTACATCGCGTTTCGATCAGTTTGATATTCCTGGATATGATCTTCACAAAGTTTTAAGTGTATAAAGTACATAAGAAACAACTAAAAACAAAATTATGGACACTCTTTACATAAGCACAGGCGTGGGTATGTGATAAGAAGGTTGCTTCCCAACCACCCACATGGTTCAGGGTTCAGCCACACTACGTGGCACCTTGGACAAGTGACTTCTACTATAGCCTCAGGCCAACCAAAGCCTTGTGAGTGTATTTGGTTGACGGAAACCGAAAGAGAGGCTTGTATATATATATATATATATATATATATATATATA
This sequence comes from Octopus bimaculoides, assembly GCF_046866305.1. Lineage (NCBI taxonomy): Eukaryota > Metazoa > Mollusca > Cephalopoda > Octopoda > Octopodidae > Octopus > Octopus bimaculoides. The sequence continues at coordinate 65,866,020 of NC_142932.1, read as the reverse complement.
TATATATATATATATATATATCTGTGTGTGTGTGCGTGTATGTGTGTGTGTGTCTTTGTGTCTGTGTTTGTTCCCATCACCAATGGAAAACGGTGTTGGTGTGTTTACGTCCCCATAACTTAGCGGTTTGGCAAAAACAGACCAATAGAATAAGTACTAGGCTTAACAAATATGCCTTAAGGTTGATTTGTTCGTCTAAAGAACACTTGAAGACGGTGCTCCAGCATGACCGCAGTCTGAAACAAGTAAAAGATAAACGATAAAAGATATAATGAATAATATACAAAAGCACAATTTTTTTTCAGTAAAACATCAAAGAATACATTAATCAGATAGATGTTACTTCATTGAAATTAGGTCAATGGTCAGTGATCTTCCTGAAAGACTGAAAATTGTGCCAGAACATTTCTGACAGAGGGCGTGACGAGATCGTTTGAACTATGACTTCTTTCTTCACCTGTTAGTTGGTATTGCCCCCATCTTATAACAGAAAGGATATTATCAAAAAAGTAAAAAAGAAAGAAAAAATACAGAAGCTGATGTTTGATGAAAGACATTCATCACAAAGATTAAAATCGAGAATGAATTTTATATCAATCATTGGTATAGATGTTTCAAAAAAAATTAGCCATATACAATTAAGGAAAGAAATAATGATCAATATTCCACCAAAACTTGGCCAGAGTAGACAAGACGCGAGTATAAGTATCTTAACTCTGTGCTGCACCTGTCCTAACGAGAGACATCAAAGTGAAATGGAGACATTATACGGAATCTTTTTCTTGTGACTGAAGAATAGGCCAAACTGTAAATCATCCGCTGGTTCAGGCATTATTGGATCCCTTTGTTGTCTGGAGTGAGACATAATGCTAAGAATTTTCTATATGCTATGCAAAAGTTGAGAGATTTAAATAAAAATGATAATAATAATAATAATAATTATAATCGTAAACACACGTGTTACATCAAAATCAGACCATCTCCGAACCCACACACCATGTACAAAAAAATTACAAACAGATTAAATAACACCGGTATTATTCCACCCAAGAATAACAACCGAGAAGTGCGTACTGTAAGCTTGTTACGCAAAAAGTACGAAGATCTGAACGTGCAAAACAATCTGACAACAGAAATAAACGAACCGGTACCCTACGAAGACGATGAACGTCAAAATAAAGGGCCGGACGTTGTTCCTCATGTCCCGCAAACAAAATAAAAACGGCATAAATGGACACGTGAGGAATACATTCCGATTATACACGCTTATTTCACAGCAGTGCTCTACCCAAAAACGAAAACGCAACAACACATACATATAAAATATGGAAGAAAAATAATCTAAATAAAGACCTCGATAAAACAATGAACCCTAACAAACTGGCTAACATAAGAAGATATATTCTAAAAGCAAAAAAAAAAAAATATCAGAAATAGAAATAAAACAATTGAAAGGAAAAATACATCAGGAAAATCTAGATAGTAGTCACACAACAATGCCGAATAATAATATAAACATTGAGATAGTAAAACACGAGGACAAACGTAACATCTCCGGCAAAAACGAAGTAAACAAAAAACAACAATCCCAGACTGTAGAGATGTATAATAATGTACAAAAAGCACCAATCCAGAACACCACAGACAAACATATGAATGAAAAATAAGGCAAAACAAATCTAAAGCCTGGGAATAACGAAGGGAAACCTAATAATTACGATACTATGAAAATGAGAATAACCAAAGAACTGAAAACCACAGATCTTAGAATGAACCACAGATTATATCTCCCAAAAATCAAAATAGACAATAACACAACATAAATAATAAATAGCATAAACCTGGCCGTCACGGAACTAACAACCACAGAAACAACTGGCAATATCACTGAGCTAAATGACATAATATATGCGGCAGCCACTGCAGCCACAAAAGAAGCAGGATACTCACTCAAACCCATCCGAACAGGAGTTCTACCACCCAAACAGACCTTGTGGATAAATAATATCCAAAACAAAATTTAAAAAAAAGAGAAAAGATTTATCGATTCTCAACGACATTAGTAGATAATCAACACAACTGTACAAATACTGTACAAATACAACATTACAGAAAAAGACTTACCTGAGGCAAAAGAAAAGCTAAAGCAAGATATCCTCGCCAAAGCACAAAGGATTCACCGGTATGAGAAACGCCAACGTTTCTTTGAACAAAACAAACAGTTCAAATCCAACCCCAAAAAACTCTACCAAGAACTGGGTAAAAATAAAATAGACATTACTGCAGCACCAACAGCAGAAAAACTGGAAGAATTCTGGAAACAAATATGGTCGGTGAAGCAACAATCCCAGAAAAGGACCATTAAAACAACGAACTTAGCACCTGAGCAACTCTGGACCCCTATAACAACTGAAGAGGTCACCCAGACACTGCAAAGACTAAGCAACTGGAAGGAACCTGGGAACGACAAGATCCCCAACTTCTGGTTAAAATACCTGACAGGAATGCATAAAAAGCTGGCAGAAAACTTTAACAACATACTAGCAGAGCCAGAGACAATGCCTGAATGGCTCACGAAAGGGAAAACCATCTTAATTCCCAAATCCACGGAAACGGAGACACCATAAAACTATAAACCTATAACCTGTCTCCCTACGATCTACAAAGCCTTTACTGCAATAATATCGCAGAGATTGAGTAAGCACCTGGAAAATAACAACCTGTTTCCAGAAGAGCAGAAGGGATGCTGCAAGGGCTCATACGGCTGTAAAGATCAATTATTGATCAATAAAGCCATAACTGAAGACAGCCGTAGAAAGAAGAAAGGCCTCAGTATGGCCTGGGTGGACTACCAAAAGGCTTTCGACAGTGTTCCCCACACGTGGATTCTGGAAACACTAACCATAAACAAGGTGGCACCAATTATTATAAAATACATTAGGCACTCAATGAAGAAATGGCAGACAGTGCTACAGCTCCAAACAAAAGAGGGACTTGTGAAAACGAAAGCCATCCCTATTAGAAGAGGAATATTCCAGGGAGACACGCTCTCTCCACTCCTGTTCTGCCTGGCACTCACACCTTTAACTGAATTGCCAAATAGAACTGGATGTGGATACAAATGCTACGGAAAAACAGTCAGCGACCCTTTATATATGGATGACCTAAAATTATACGCCAGAAATAACAAAGAGCTGTAAACACTACTACAGACAGTACATGGCTTTACCAAGGAAATAGATATAAAATTCGGATTAGAAAAATGTGCTAAAGCAACCCTGAAAAGAGGAAAATTAGTTAAAAGTAGCAAAATCACACTAGATAAAGCCAATGAAATAAGAGAACTAGACGAAAGCCAGCCATACAAATATTTAGGAGTCAATGAACTAGAGAGGATACAACACACACAAATGAAAGAAAAAAATAAAGAAAGAGTACTATAGACGAGTTAGACCAATACTAAAAGCAGAACTCAATGCTAAAAACAAGATAATGGGTATTAACACTTTAGCTGTCCCAGTTATAAGTTACAGCTACAACATCCTTAACTGGACACTAAACGAACTATCTAAAATAGACAGGAAAATAAGAAAAATAAAGACAGGATATAGGATGCACCACCCAAAATCTGACATAGAAAGGCTATATATAAAACGCACAGAAGGTGGCAGGGGTCTTATACAGCTGAAAAACTATTATAAAATAACCACCATAGGACGGCAAAAATACCTACTCCAGAAGCAAGGAAAACTAATACAAATAGCCACAAAACACGAGCAAAACAAAAAACTGTTTTCAGTATTTAAGGAAGCTGACAAATACAAACAAGAAATCATACTACCTAAGAAATACGAAGACGAAGAAGAAGAAACAACAAAAGCTATAAAACAAATGAAATCCAAACTAAAACTAGAACAACAACGGACCATGATAAAACGATGGCAAGAAAAGCCCCTACATGGTAAATACTGGGCTAAACTAAATGCAAGAAATAGACAGAGAAAAATCCCAGCAATGGTTGAGAAGCTCAGGACTCAAAGCAGAGACTGAAGGATTTTTAATTGCTGCACAAAACCAAAGCCTCCCCACCAGAAATTACCAAAAACATATAATGAAAAGAAACAAAACAGGTAACTGTAGAATATGTGGAGATGGACAAGAAACAATAAATCATATTATCTCTGGCTGCCCAGTCCTGGCTAAGAAGGAATATATTCACAGACACGACAGATCTGGGACCTATATACACTAGAAGCTATGCCAACACTATGGAATAACAACAGAAAAAAGATGGTATAAACACACGCCAGAAAAGGTCACAGAAAATGAGAAAGCAACCATACTCTGGGATATGCCAATACACACAGATAGAGAAATTAAGGCAAATAGACCAAATATAGTTGTCAAAGATCATGAAGAAAAAAATGCTTTCTAATTGATGTGTCAATACCAGCAGATAACAACATTTCCCTAAAAGAAATGGAAAAACTTTCAAAATACAATGACCTGGGAATAGAGGTAACTCGAATGTGGAATCTAAAAACAGAAACAATTCCAATCATAGTAGGTGCCTTAGGTATAATAAAAAAATATTCAGACAAATACATAACAAAAACACCAGGACTTACAAATATATATAACATACAGAAAATTGCACTACTGGGTACTGCACACATCCTACGCAAAACACTTTCAATACAGTAACCATAAGAGCATCACAACAAACCACAGCACATACCCAAAGTACACAGAGCTGCGCTCGGTAGTGAAGTGAAAGCACGTTATAAAAATAAAACTATTGAACGATAATAATAAGAAGAAGAAGAATAACAATAATGATGATAATAATAATAATAATAATAATAATAATAATAATAATAATAATAATAATAATAATAATAATAATAACAATAATAATAATAAAATCTGACATAGAAAGGCTATATATACAACGCACAGAAGGTGGCAGGGGTCTTATACAGACGGAAAACTATTATAAAATAACCACCATAGGACGGCAAAAATACCTACTCCAGAAGCAAGGAAAACTAATACAAATAGCCACAAAACACGAGCAAAACAAAAAACTGTTTTCAGTATTTAAGGAAACTGACAAATACAAACAAGAAATCATAAAAGCTATAAAACAAATGAAATCCAAACTAAAACTAGAACTGCAACGGACCATGATAAAACGATGGCAAGAAAAGCCCCTACATGGTAAATACTGGGCTAAACTAAATGCAAAAGAAATAGACAGAGAAAAATCCCAGCAATGGTTGAGAAGCTCAGGACTCAAAGCAGAGACTGAATGATTTTTAATTGCTGCACAAGACCAAAGCCTCCCCACCAGAAATTACCAAAAACATATAATGAAAAGAAACGAAACAGGTAACTGTAGAATATGTGGAGATGGACAAGAAACAATAAATCATATTATCTCTGGCTGTCCAGTCCTGGCTAAGAAGGAATATATTCACAGACACGACAGATCTGGGACCTATATACACTAGAAGCTATGCCAACACTATGGAATAGCAACAGAAAAAAGATGGTATAAACACACGCCAGAAAAGGTCACGGAAAATGAGAAAGCAACCATACTCTGGGATATGCCAATACACACAGATAGAGAAATTAAGGCAAATAGACCAGATATAGTTGTCAAAGATCATGAAGAAAAAAAATGCTTTCTAATTGATACCAGCAGATGACAATATTTCCCTAAAAGAAATGGAGGAACTTTCAAAATACAAAGACCTGGAAATAGAGGTAACTCGAATGTGGAATCTAAAAACAGAAACAATTCCAATCATAGTAGGTGCCTTAGGTATAATAAAAAAAATATTCAGACAAATACATAACAAAAACACCAGGACTTACAAATATATATAACATACAGAAAATTGCACTACTGGGCACTGCACACATCCTACGCAAGACACTTTCAATACAGTAACCATAAGAGCATCACAGCAAACCACAGCACATACCCAAGGCACACAGAGCTGCGCTCGGTAGTGAAGTGAAAGCACGTCATAAAAATAAAACTACTGAACAATAATAATAATAATAATAATAATAATAAAGCTTGCAAATTCGCAAGGGAACTTGGCATTAACCTTGAATTAGATGAAGAACCTGAAACCACTGTCACAAAACAAGCAAAACGGAACAAGCAGACTGCAAAAAGAACGGGTTGAGGAGTGGTGGAGCTAGAAGTCTCTGCATGGACAGCATATACTTCGAAGTCAAAATGCTGATGTAGACCTAGCAACAACTCATCATTGGCTAAAAAGTTCAGGACTGAAAGCAGAGACTGAAGGTTTTTTATTGGTGGCACAAGATCAAAGCTTGCTTGCCAAAAATTACCAGGCTAACGTTCTTCAAAACGATTCTGACCCTAAATGCAGATTCTTCGACCATCTCGTCTCGGGATGTCCTGTATTTGACACCAAACGGATAGAAAAATCGCCACGATAGGGAAGGACAATATTTACATTGGAAAATATGTAAACACTACAAAATCAGCACTCCTGCTTACTAGTATGAACATTATTCTGAGCCAGTCATTGAAGGTAAAAATGTCACTATCTTCTGGGATTTTCCAGTCAAAACTGGCAGAACGATCCAGGCTAATCGACCAGACATAATTATTAAAGACAGGAAAGAAAATACTTGTAGACTAATAGATGTAAGTTTTCCCACTGATAAAAATATATCTGTAAAGGAATTTGACAAACTGAGTAAATATAAGGACAGGTGCCTTAGGCATGATAAAAAAGGGATGTCAAAAATATCTGGATAAGATCCCAGGAGAACCATGTCTCAGGGAAATACAGAAGATTGTACTGACAAGTACTGTCCACTTCCTTAGAAAAACGCTATTCATTTAAATGTCTGTTGTATTACATGATGATATTTCGCTACTATCTCTGCCAATTCCCCTCCCAAACTTTCAGTCATACTGTAACGTCTTTTATCCTTCACTCGCCCTTGGACGCTGGGTGTGTTTCGGCAAGTGATTGTAAAAATATGCAGATTAAAAGTATTAAAAAGAAATCCTTTCTACTATAGGCACAAAGCTTGAAATTGTGAGGGAGGGGACTTCTCTAATAATAATAATAATAACCCTTTCTATTTTAGGCACAAAGCCTGAAATTTTTGGGGAGGTGGCTAGTCGATTAGATCGACCGCAGTACGTAACTGATACTTAATTTATCGACCCCGAAAGGATGAAGGGCAAAGTCGACCTCGGCGGAATTTGAACTCAGAACGTAACGGCGGACGAAATACCGCTAAGCATTTGACCCGGCGTATTAACGATTCTGCCAGCTCGTCGCCTTAATAATGATGATAATAATAATAATAATAATAATAATAATAATAATAATAATAATAATAATAATAATAATAATCTATTCTACAAAACATGAAATTTTATGGGAGAGGCTAGTCGATTATATCGACTCCAGTGCTACACTTGTAATTGTTTCATCGAACTCAAAATGATAAAAGCTAAAGTCGACTTCGGCAATATTTGAACTCAAAACGTAAAGACGGACAAAATGCTTGGCGGCATTTTGTCCGGTGCGGTGACGATTCTACCAGCTCGCCACTTTTATAATAACGCTTTGAAATTTTGGTACAAGGCCAGCACTTTCAGAGGAGGGAGTAAGTCGACTACATTAAATTCAGTGCTCGACTCCGAAAGGATGAAAGGTAAAGTCGACCTCGGCGTAATTTGAACTGAGAACATAAAGATGGACGAAATGCCGCTGAGCATTTTTCTCGGCGTGCTAACAATTCTGCCAGCTCTTCACCTTTCACCACTTTTGAATATATGGTCATCGCAGTCTCGTTACTTAAATCTATGACATATTTCAACTTGATTGATGGCAGACGTGCTTTAGAAGCAGAAACGTCACACAATCATTTTCTCTTTTCTGATAAATCCTGATTATTTCTGTGGTGTTTTGAAGATAATTTTGCAGTCACAGTTCTAGGGGTGATCGTATAATTTACATCCAGTTGACTTGGTGACATGCTTTCGTTAATCGTTTTAGATGTTTACTTGTCGCGAGCAGACACAGACATCTGCTCAGTTTTCTCACTCTCGGACTCAGCAAAACATCGAAGAGGTGGTAGCTTGGGGGAGAAAGGGCTGCACCATTCCTTGGCTGGAACTCATTACAAGTGTGTACACTGGAGCAACCTGAAATGAGGAAATTTGCTCAAAAACATACTGCGCAAACCAATGTGAATTGAAACCACGATTTTATAATCATGAGCCGAATATCCTAACCACTAGCACACACACTTTCACATAAGTGATAGAGGCTCACATTCTCACTTATATCAGAATCCAAGCTTTAACATACAGCAGCAAATTAACGGATCACCTCTCAGTGATAAACATTAAGGCTCATACTTGCAGCAGACACCTGGGGTACCTACTTACAGGCACTTGAATGAATACTGATCCAGAATTTAGGTTATATCTTCAAGACTGATTCCACAACAAATTACACACACACACACACACACACACACACACACACACACATACATATATACATACATATATATATGTATATATATAGATACACACACACACACACACATTTATATATATATATATATATATATATATATATATATATATATATGTGTGTGTGTGTGTGTGTGTGTATCTATGTATATATGTATATATATGTATATATAATAGAAATATGTTACAAAAACAAAATAGAAACTACACGTGGAAATGTAAGAGCAAAGTAAGAAGAAAAATAAGCGAAAATGCACATTGGAAATCAAAAAAAGTAAAGGCTTTTTATGAAAAGTAACGATAGATAAATACAATTAGATGAACTGAGATAGGAATAAAAGTAATAAAAGTCATTATTGTGAATTGTTAAAGAGATTCAACAGCATACCGGTTTCGTAATGTTATTAATCATTGCTTTGAATGCACACCGATTACTGGACGGTGTCAGGTCTACTAGTCCCTGAGTAAAAAGATTATGTGTAAGGGAGGTAAGTAGTTCTGGATTTGGTGCAATTAGGGTAGATATAGATCTGTAATGTGAATGGTGTATGGGATGTATGGGGGTTAGTGCTATTAATTGAAAGGTTAATAGCGTTCTGTATTATGTTATGTGTTCATATTTAGTTGTGGAAGAGATTTATTGATGAAAGTTGCCTCTTTATTCATTCTTTGTTGTATTGAGGTGTTCTGTGAACATTGATAGAAGGCGAAAATTAGGAAATTAGGATTAAGATTCCTCGCATCCCTTTCTATGTGTTCACTGACCTGTATCTGCCTGTATTGTGGGTGGCGGAGTCTTTTTTGTGGAGACTGGTTCTTCGACGGAGTGATATTCCTGTTTGGCTAATATAATAATTACTACACCCTAAGCATGTAATGGCATAGATTAGATTTTCTGAGGGACAGGTGAAATTTGATTTAATCTTAAATATTTCACCTTGTTTAAACTAGAACTCTGAACCCTCCAAAAGGTGGAGGCAAGTACCACAGTAAGGTCGACCACATTTTTTCACTTTTGGTTCTGTTGTTAATGGATATAGTCTTGCGCTGGTTAATATTTTTTCAATGATTTAGGTTGCATTTTGCTTTTGATAATTTTGTGTGAGCCTAAAATTTTCTTCATTGTGAGGATGGGTAGATTTTGGATGATAATGTTAAAGGCTTCGTTGTTTCTAGCGTTATGTCTGGAGATGTATGGGAGTATTTTTAAGTCTGGTTTAGTATTTCGGTTAACTTCTCTTAATGTTCGTATATCTATTTTCTTAGCTCGTTTAATTCCATTATTTATTAATGATATTGGGTAATGTCTTTTGATTAGTATTGATCTGAGTTCAAGAAGTCTTCGTTCACGAGTATAGGTGTCCGAAAGTATGGTACAAATTCTTTTCGCTAGATCACAAGGTATATTAATTTTTATGTGTTTAAGGTGGCAGGAGTTGAATAATAGGTATTGTTTAGGATCTGTGGGTTTATAGAAGATGTCTGTTTCGATGTGGTTATTTATTGACTATTTTAATTAGGATGTCAAGAAAAGGGAGTTGTTTACTGCTGTGTTCCATGGTGAATTGTATGTTGCTATTAACATTGATAAGCATTATTTTTAAATTGAGGAGTTTGTCCATGCTGTCTTTCAAAAGTATAAAGCAATCGTCCAAATACCTCTTCCAGTTATCATTTAAGTAGCAATGAAAAGAGGTGCTATATTTTTGTAGCGAGGATTGATATATTTTAAGCTCTAGGTAACCCATTACAAGGTTCGCAATCACTGAAGCAGCTGGGGTTCTCATTGCAATTCCACAAATTTTTGTCGATAGTAAATTGTATCGAACATGAAATAGTTGTTCAGTAGGATGAATTTGAGTGCTGCGATTATGAATCTGTGGTTGATGCGTCCTGGGATCTCTTCTGGATATTTTTCTAGCCAAAAGGTGATCACGTCTATACCATAATCATGTGGGATATTGGTGTACAAATTCATCCTGATCACGCTATTTATAGCATTATCACGCATTTGAGAAATAAATTTATTTCTGTTCTTACAATATATATATATATATATATATATATATATATATATATATATATATATATATATATATATACTATATATGTGGAAAATCGGTGTGTGTTTGTTTGTGGCGTTGTTAGCTAACTCCTCCTACATCATTTTATTGATTTTGATGAAACTTGACACGTGAGTAGAATACATGTTTGGAAACCTTGTGACATACTTAGATTGTTGAAGAAGTCGATAATACGGCCTCTTGAAGGGACGTTTATATCTACCTCATATAACTTTTTTTTAAACACCCAAGGGAAATAACCTATAGCATCTGCACAATATATTTTGAAACACTCAAGGGAAATAATCCATTTTTTTGTTCATGTTCGATTACTTTGAATATTTATTATTGTGTGTCCAATTTCTAATTTGTGCAGACAATATCACTTTATTTGACACCTGAGTAGAACTCATTTCTGGAAACCTCGTGACATACTTAAATTGTTGAAAAAAATAAATAATAAGGCTCCTCCAATGGATCCGTCTATTTACTACAAATTACTAATATTTTATTTAAACAACCATAGGGAAATAACCCATACCACCTGCAGTTTTAGCGAAGCGATCAATATTTGATTCTCACGATCAGCCGACCGCATTCTGCATTTCACTACTCACAGTTTTGAACTGCTAAACATTATTATTGCACTTCATTAATTTGAATCTGAAACCTTAAAGACTTTATTCATACATTTCTAAACATACATACTTTTTTGAATGCCCATTACTCCCATAATTCTGCATTTTTAGTTAGACACTTTCCATGACAGTAGATACATTTTTTATTCCTCAACATATTTGTAGTTGCTTCATGCAGGCATAACGTGGATTCGATCCTCGATTGCCAAATTTCACTTAACACTTCAACAGCGCTTTTCTCACGGTAAACAATAGTTTTTCTGTGAATCGCTAAGCAGAATAATGTTTTTGCCGCTTGACCCTTCTAACCTCTTCACTGGCTGGAATGGAGATAACAGACCTCCAACGAAATCATTTGTTCTCGACAATTTGTCTATCTTTCTGGCTGCTTTTTGATAATTATAAAAACAAGAACTTCGTTAGCTAAAGGCAGTTACTGAGAACGACCATCAGTGAGTATGAACGTTATTATTGCACTTTCTTCAAACATTTCATTCATAAATTTATATAACCTCTCACACCAAGCTCCGACAATCTTTCTCGCCAACCTCCGAAAATCTCTCTCACCAACCTCCAACAATCTCCCCCTCCTCCAGCTGACAGTTTTTTTGTACATTTTCGTGACGGAAAATACGCCTCTTGTGGCAGCTATAACGAAACGGCTTTCTTATATCAGAGTAATAAGGCGTTTCAATAGAACAACTTTACCCCCGGGAATTACCGGGTACACCAGCTAGTATATATATATATATATATATATATATATATATATATATATATATATATATATATATATATATGTATATATATATGTATGTGTGTGTGTGTGTGTGTGTGTGTGTGTGTGTGTGTGTGTGTGTGTGTGTGTGTGTGTGTGTGTGTGTGAGTGTGCTTGTGTTTGTCTCCCCACCATCGCTTGACAACTGATGTTGGTGTGTGTACGTCCCCGTAAGCTAGCGGTTCGGCAAAAACCAACACCGATAGAATAAGTACTAGGCTTACAAAGAATAAGTCTTGGGGTTGATTTGCTTGACTAAAAACGGTGCTCGAGCATGGCCGCAGTCAAATGACTGAAACAAGTAAAAGAATAAAAGAATAAAGGAAAAAAATATATATGATACACACACACACACACACACACATATATATATCCAAAGAGGCTTACACCTGGCATGATCACTGACGAAATAAACAAGGCGAAACAAATGGATATCAATGAACTTAGGAAAACAAAAAACAAAAGAAAAGCGTCTTAGCATTGGTGTGGAATACTCAGTCACTTGCACGTTAATTTCACGAGTAGGCTGTTCCGATCGGATCAACTGGAACCCTCGTCGTCACAACCGACATATATATATATATATATATATATATATATATATATATATATATATATATATATACATGTGTCACTTATATATATATATATATATATATATATATATATATATATATATATATATATATATAATTATAAAATCTGGTAATTAGTCATATATTAATTAATATCGATTAATTATCAGGAGGCCAGCACATCTAAAGAATCAAAGAGATTCAGAAATATTATCTGCAATCTCAGGGGATTAAGGGTACATTTTTAAAAATAACGTCGACCACTAACGTGGACAATTAATGCGCTAGAAATAGATCACATCTTGTGTCTATTAAGACCTAAATTGTTCTCAACGTGAAATATAGCAGCATACCAAAAACGTGAGCGGGCAAGACATTTAAAATCACCTAAAAAAGCATTATTAAACAGGAACTAGTTTCGGATTTAACAAATTCTTACCATTTGTCTATTCCTCATCAGCCTGATTTGTAATGTAACCGTAATCATCAGAATCGTATACAGAGTTGCCCACCGCCATGGGTGCGCGTGCATATGGTTCTGCTAATTACAGCTTAATGGTAAAATTCCAGTCTTCGTTTTGGCGTGCTAATTCCAGGAATATATCCGCAGAAAATATTTACTGCGTCGCATATATTCAGTATGAGAACATGAGTAATGGGTAAATATTATTATGAAATCTGGTAATTAGTCATATATTAATTAATATCGATTAATTATCAGGAGGCCAACACATCTAAAGAATCAAAGAGATTCAGAAATATTATCTGCAATCTCAGGGGATTAAGGTACATTTTTAAAAATAACGTCGACCACTAACGTGGACAATTAATGTGCTAGAAATAGATCACATCTTGTGTCTATTAAGACCTAAATTGTTCTCAACATGAAATATAGCAGCATACCAAAAACGTGAGCGGGCAAGACATTTAAAATCACCTAAAGAAGCATTATTAAACAGGAACTAGTTTCGGATTTAACAAATTCTTACCATTTGTCTATTCTCATGTTGAGAACAATTTAGGTCGTAATAGACACAAGATGTGATCTATTTCTAGCGCATTAATTGTCCACGTTAGTGGTCGACGTTATTTTAAAAAATATATATATATACATACATACACACACACACACGCACACACATATATATATGTATATATATATATATATATACATATATATCTGAAGAGCGCAGGGTCGAATTGTTATCTAACATCCGGTTGGGCTCCTTGTGCGAAACCGGCTGCTAAGATCGGCCGTAATGGATATGTATGTATGTACATATGTATGTATGTATGTATGTATGTATGTATGTATGTATGTACGTACGTATGTATGTATGTATGTATGTATGTTGAAAATTCACAAAATACCCCAAAAGACGAAGACAGATGATGTAGACAACAAACAGATGTATTAGTATAACGCTCGGGAAGTGAACAAGTCTTTAACCCTTCGAGCCTACGTTCTTCCAAAGAAAGGAACACAGAAAGAAACAAGGAGAGAAAAAAAGAATGTGCAGTGGCTAGCGATCTATCATGGCGAATACCGGACAGAAGGGTCACACAGGAGAGCTAGGAAGAAGGGGAGATAATAAAGTAGTAGTGATCCCAAAATGAAGGTGCGCGTGCGCGTGTATAAGAGAGTTCGTATGTGCGTGTGGAAGAGGGCTGGTGATCTTGACGTGTGCATGTGTGTATGTGTAGGTACGAAATTGTGGGGCTGGGAATTGTTCAGTGCTGGTGTGTGCGTGGTGGTGTGTTGTGATGTGATGTAATGTGTGGTATGGTGTAGTAGTGTGTGGTGTGATGGTGTCGGGAGGTGGGGGAGGCGAGAGTGGGGAAAGCAAAGGTGGGGTGTGGGTTAGGTTGAGAGTGGCGGTCGAGGTGGGGTATGTGGATAGGCAACGGGTGGGGTATGTGGGAGTGGATGTTAGGGATGGGGTGGGGTGAGATGGAAGGATAGGGAAGGTGGGGTTGGAATGTGTAGGGGTAGGGTGGGCTTACGAGGGAGAGTTGACGATGAAGGGGGAAAGGAGAAGGTGGGTGGGAGTGAAGAGAAGAGAGAAAGAGAGTAGGAGTGAAGAGAAGTAGGAGTTGGAGCAAGAGAGGAGAAGTGGGTGGGAGGAAGTAGGTGTGAGGGGGAGAGAGGCAAGGGGAGAAGGTTAGATGAAGAGGAGAGGAGAATTGAGCCCATGTGGCGCAAAAGAGCGAAGAGAAAATATTAATTCCTGTTCACGACGCAAACGGGAGTCCGGATGGTCCCTGTGCAAGGACAATCCGAACACGGACAGGTGTTGCAAAGAGTGACCGGTAGAGCGGAAATGGCATGAGACCCGGGTGTCATTGCCTAATCTGATATCTCGGAGGTGTTCCGCGAACCGGTCAGCCAAGCCGCGAACCGGTCAGCCAAGCGGCGTCCCGTTTGCCCGATGTATAGAGAAGGGCAGAGAGAGCAGGAGATGCAGTAGGTAATATTGGTAGAAGTGCAGGTGAAGGAGTCGTTGATGTGATAGGGTCGATGATAGGTGCTGGTGAGTAGGAGTGGTGTTGGAGAGGTAAGGGCAAGTGCGGCAGAGTGGACGGGAGCAGGGAACGAGCCGGGTTTGGAGGTTGTGTTGGGGAAGAAGCTGTGGACCAAGAGGTCTTGTAGGTTGTGGGCTCGTTTAAAGGAGGGGAGAGTCGGTTAGGGAAGATGTGTGAAGTGGAGGATTCAGACTGGAGTCGCCGGAAAGCTCGGAGAATGGTGCATTGGAGAGGTAGAGTGGTGGGGTGGTAGGTGAGGGGAAAAGGGAGGCAGGAGACGGTGGGTCTGGTTCGGAGGGAGAGAGCAGATGCACGGTCCATGGAAGTGCTCTGGCAGGGTGGTGTGGATAGTGGTGAGGGAATATCCACGTAGGATGAAGTGGCGAGCCATGCGTTGAGACTGAGTCTCAAAGTCATCGACGTCACTACAGAGCCTGCGTAGACGGAGGAATTGGGAATAGGGGATGAAAAGCTTGGTGTGTTTAAGGTGGGAGGAGGAGAAGTTGAGGTATGAGTGTGAGTCTGTGTGTTTGTAGTGGATGGAGGTGGTGAGAGTGGAGTGATGAATGCTGACCGAAATGTCAAGAAAGGAGACAGAGGTGTCAGAGATAGTGCAGGAAAAGTGGAGGATAATATGGAAAGATTTGACAAAAGAGAGGAAAGAGTCTAGATGTTTGCGAGAGAGTGAGGTTGCACCGATACAGTCGTCAATATAACGGGAGTTGGACAGTGAAACTTGAGAATATTTGGGCCTCAACGTAGCGAACAAACAGGTTCGATTAGTTAGGGCCCATTCTCGTTCCCATGGCCACTCCCGAGATATGCTGGTAGAAATTACCCACGAACGAGAAGCAGTTGAGTGAGAGGACAAGTTCGGCCGGACGAACGAGTGTGGAGGTGTCGGGTTGGGGGTTGGGTCGAAGGTCAAGGAAATGTTTGAGAGCAGGCAGCCCCTCGTGGTGAGGGATCACCGTGTAAGGCTCTGGATGTCGAGAGTGAAGAGAAGTTTAGAGGGGCCAGGAGGGAAGGAGAAAGAGTTGAACAAACGAAGCGCGTGGTTGGTGTCATGGATGTGAGAGGGGAGGGAAGCCCCTAGGGGCCAAGGATACGGCCAAGATATCTGGCGATGAGTTCGGTGGGGTAGTTGCAGGCGGAGACGATGGGACGGCCAGGGTTGTTAGGTTTGTGGATTTTGGGGAGGAAGTAAATGGTAGGGGTGCGAAGGGTGCGGACAATGAGGTTGGAGGTGGTGGGGGAGACGGAAGGAGAAGATGAGGTCTTGAATAGTGGAGGACACAGTCTGTTGGTATCTGGGCGTGAGGTCAGAGGGCAGAGGTCAGTAGAAGGAGGTGTCTTGAAGTTGGCGGAGAGCTTCGTTCTTGTAGAAGTCCACGTGCCACACCACCACGGTTCTACCCTTGTTGGCCTGTTTTATGATGATTTGCGTACGGCGTCGGAGACATCGAAGAGCCGAGAGTTCGGCTGGGGAGATGTTTAGACGACGGGGACGCCTGAAAAAGTTAAACCGGTCCACAGCGCGCTGGCAGGCGCCCGCAAAAAAATCAACTGCTTGGAACTGGCCAGGAGCAGGCATCCACTGGAATAGTCGGCGGCCCAGGTCGGTGAAGCAGTCCTCCTCGTTAGTTGCAGGTGGAGTGTCGCGGGAAAGCGCACACAACCTAACACGGCGCACAAAGCTATGGATATCGGTACAAGTCCGAAATTCGTTGCAGGATGGAGTGAGGGGGATGAAGCGCAGGCCCCTACTGAGGAGGGAGCGCTCCGCCTCAGAGAGGGGAAGATCTGGAGGAATGGTAACAACAGACGGAAGTGGAGAAGGGGTGGATGGGATAGAAGAAGTAGGAGGGGTGGATGGCGTAGAAGTAGGAGGGGTGGTTGGGATGGTGGTAGGCTGGGAGGGAGGGGATGGAGTATGTGTGTGTGGGGTTTGGAGGAACGGGGGTATGTATGTATGCATGTATGTATGTATACATACATACGTACATACTTGCATACATGCATACGTACATATAGCCGTCTTAGAATCCATGTCAGAAAAAATATACACCCGTATATTTGTCAATAGAATGAGTATATTAATTGAAGTGTATAGTATTACATATTCATTACGGCCGATCTTAGCCACCGGTTTTCGCACTAGGAGCCGAATGGCATGTTAGATAACAACTCGATTGTATGACTCTGCGCTCTTCAGACTTGTCAGTTATGGAAGAAAATATGGTGACTGCTCTCTATTGCTGGATGTGAAAAGACACATCCGGTTTGTGGTTGTTGTGAAAAAGACGACGAAACGAACTGAGCAAGGGTTAAGTTAAAAGTTGAACCCCTACAACGAAACCGAGTGATAAGATCGGCCGTCATGGATATAGAACACTGTACATGTCGATTAATAATATTGTTTCAGTGAAATCCTGACATCCGTGTGAGATAGCAAGCCAACTTTCGTAAACCGTATAAAGGCGCATGCGCACTGTCAGTGAGGGACAGTGTGGTGTGTTCAGGCGCTTTCTGAAGACAGTCGTAGAAGTCGTTGAGAAGAGATATTGTTTGTTACATGTTGTTTTTTTATTTATATTTGTATTGCTATAACCTTGTTATAAGTCCACGTTATAAAGTGGCATATACAATTAGTTCAAAGAAAGACAGTATCGACTAGACACAACAATATGTGTGTTTGTATGTATATGTGTGTATGTGCCTGCGCGCGCGTGTGTATGTATGTATGTATGTATGTATGTATGTACGTATATATGTATGTGACTGTATGTGTGTAGAATGTGCACTGTCAGATGTTTGTGTTTCGTTAATTTATTCTTTATAAATAGAGAGGAAATGTAACCTGTACTCAACAAGCATTTTCCCAGGTGAAGCTTTATATCATGAAACCGAAGTTAAGCACATACTACGGAATGGAACTGTGCCTTCCTAAATACCGCTGGGGTATTTAGCTTCGTCCCTTCACAACCTTAGTTCAAATCCCAATGAGTATGACTTCTATCCTATTGCATTCAGTAGAATACATGTTATATTAATTAAACCGATTATTCTCCTCCCCTACAAAAAGTGTGGCCCAGTGTCAAGTTAAGAATCATCACATCTCCCTCCACCTCATAAATATATTGTTATTTATGTTGATGTAAAGTGACAGTTTGATACATCGTTTTTGTGATCCTGGTGATGAGTAATGCTAGAATGCTGCTGGAATTGTTATAAATCCTGACTGATATAAGAATTCCCTTTAAAATGCCACACAATGCTGTTTGGGTTAATATAAGAAATATCTCAAACACAACTTGGCAAAATAACCAATTATATTTTGTTCCTTCCTTAACTTGAAGTACAGAAAAAAAATGTTAATTATCAAAATACTTCGCGGCTTAATGTGTTACTATGGAAAGAAAAGAATTCAGTAAGTATTTTACTGAGGAAGTATAACTAATATTTTTTGTGGAATAACACTTCAAGAAATAATCTGGCATCCTTTTTATGTATATCTCAGACTACAATGTGACTTTCGTTTTCTTGTAGACGGTAGGTTGCTAATCTGAGGAGACTGGCTGCTTATTTTAGCAGGTCGAGACAACGTTCAGAGATTCCCTTAGAATGCAGTCTAAAATATTAAAACATATTCTAATATATTAGAATATATTACCATAATATATTAACCTTTAACATGGGCACAGGTTTACGAATCGGTTAGGAGCAGGACCGGTATTTTTTTTTTATTGATCCATGAACGATGAATATTGACTCAGGCAAGATTCGAACTCATCAGCTAAAAGTATACAAAGAGTTTTATCCGACAACATCAGCAACACCTGCACAAGGAGATACATCGGATGCTCCAGTAACACGTTGAAGCAAAGCCTCTCCAACCGCAGATCCTCTTTCAAGATGCCGGAAAGGAGATACGCTACGTCATTAACCAGCAATGTACGGCAGCTGAGGGACAAAGGAATTCCACACGTAATACCATGGAGAATTCTAGAAAATTCAGGTACCTATATAAACGAGACCAAGCGTTGTAAACTGTGCTTAGCTGAACAGGCGAGGATATTAAAGGACTCCCACGACCCGGGGAACGTCCTTAACTCCAGACCCTGTTTGCACTATAGTAAATTCCTGCTGGCGTCCTGGAACTCATACGCTAACAGAGTCCATTACGAATAACAACCAAAGAGAGTCAATCCCCTGTTGTTGAAAGAATAACAAAGTCTTTTCCTCCTCCATTTTCTAGAGAGGTCACTTGCTAAAGAGGCCATGTGCCAATAGGTTTTGGGGTCTGATGATACGCTGTAAAGAGCGCTTTATGGACGTCAAACCCAAGGTAATCCCATACACCGGCCATATCTATCTTTATACTATACCACTCTATAACTTAGAGTGTACTTCTTTTTCGGATTTATGATTTACTAACGGTATGTGTGTGTGTGTGTGCATATGTACGTATGTTTGTATTGTATGTGTGTATATATCTATATACATACTATATATATATATATATATATATATATATATATATATATATATATATATATATATATATATGCCCCAGGAGTGACTGTGTGGTAAGTAGCTTGCTTACTAACTACATGGTTCCGGGTTCAGTCCCGCTGCGTGGCACCTTGGGGAAATGTCTTCTACTATAGCCCAGGGCCGACCAAAGCCTTGTGAGTGGATTTAGTAGACGGAAACTGAAAGAAGTTCATCGTATATATATATATATATATATATATATATGTGTGTGTGTGTGTGTGTGTGTGTGTGTGTGTGCATATGTTTGTGTGTCTGTGTTTTGTCCCCCACCATCGATTGACAACCGATGTTGGTGTGTTTACCCCCGTAACTTAACGGTTCGGCAAAACAGGCCGATAGAATAAGTACTAGGCTTACAAAGAATAAGTCGTGGGTCGATTTGGTCGACTAAAGGCGGTGCTCCATCATGGCCGCAGTCAATTGACTGAAACAAGTAAAACAATAAAAGAATACTACACACATACATTATATATATATATATATATATATATATATATATATATATATATATATATATATATAAATGTGTGTGTGTGTGTATATTACATACATATAAGAGGGATGACCACTAAGTGGACATCCAATATACTAGATGTAGACCCCATATGGCCTGACCACTAAGAAAAGATTGTTCTCAAGAAAATTCAGCAAACGTCAGAACGTAAGCGAGCAAGACAAATGAAAAGATACAAAATATGATTAGTCACATACCAAGTTTCATTGTTACCACTTACATATTACATACGTAAATGTCCGCAATTCATCAGTGTGACCGTCATAGCAAAATATAATTTTCAGAACTATACACGAGACGTCCACACGAGATTGAACATGCATATAGTTTTGCCAATTATATTTGGGGGTATATTTCAAATGTCTTCGTTTTGGCGCGCCAAAAACCGGAGATAATTCTGCAGAAAATAATTTTCTGCGGTGAATTCTGCCGGTTAGAGAACATGGTTATTTAAATTTAAATAATAAGGGTAAAAAATTGAATATTAATTTGATTAATATCAATTTTAAACCAGTGGCCTAGCATATTGAAAAAATCTGAAGATTCAGAAAAATTATATTACATATATATAAGAGGGATGACCACTAAGTGGACATCCAGTATGCTAGATGTAAATCCCATATGGTCTGACCATAAAGAAAAGATTGTTCTCAAGAAAATTCAGCAAACACCAGAACGAAAGAGGGATCAAGCTGAACGGATACAGAAGCAATTGCGCAGATAAACAAATTAGATGCATTAAATATATTAAATATAGTAGTTTGGGTAGGAAATATAAAATATGGATATATGTATACACGCAAAACAAGAACAGCAAAAGGTGGAGAATTTCAGATGATGAATTTTAAAGTATAAACATATAGATATTTATATTAATAGGTTTTACTTACACAGAATACAAACGACAAAGAAAATTAAAGGGATGGAAGAAAGGTGTTATAAGTCCAACAGCCGTTTATGGAGGCTCGAGCTTCCAGTGTGACTCAAGGCCCGAGAGTTTCGTGCGTTGACATTTATCAAACTAAAGTGCCAACGCATGAAACTTTCGAACCTTGAGTCACTCAGTTACTTCTGCTAAATATTAATAATAACAATAACAATAATAATAATAACGATGATGATGATGTTGATGAAAATAATAATAATAATAATAATAATAATAATAATAATAATAATAATAATAATAATAATAATAATAATAATAATAATAATAATAACTGGTAGTGAACAGCTGACACTGTAGCACATCACCAGCGTTAGAAGCTGTGCAAAGGTAATAATAATAATAATAATAATAATAATAATAATAATAATAATAATAATAATAATAATAATAATAATAATGTCTCAAAAAATTTACCCTAAACAGACAGATCCGTCCCCTAGCGTCAACGTCGAAGCTTGTTATGCCTCTCTGTTAATAAAACAAAATACAAACCGGAATGGTCATAGACCGTATTATAAAGGACCACTTACTCGGATAATGAACCAGATCCGAGACGAGAAATCTGCTACTGGTTCAAATCTTCCCGACACACAGGAGCTGGAAGTACCCCACAACCGGAATATTCCAACAGATGGCCATCCATGCTCGTCATCAAATAACCAAAAGAAAAAGAATGAAAAATAGTCTAGGGAAGATAATAAAGAAGTTCTTACAGCCTACTACCATGCCATATATTTCCCTACAGATAAATCTAATACTGTACAAACCTACTTAAACTGGAGACAGAAACACCTTGAAGTAAGACCCTACATAGAAAGTAACAAACTTGCCAACGTCAGAAGAAACATTATGAAAAAAAATTACTAACTGAAGTAGAGATTGACCAAATTAAACAAGCAGTAAGGGATAAAAAGAATGAAACTGCAGCTAAAGAAGATACTACAGAGGAAATAATTATAAACCAGCCCAAGGCTGATGAAAATACAGTAATGATTGAAAGAGTTAAGGTAACTGATAGGCAAAGTGAAATACTCTCTGAACCAACCATAAAAACTAAGGCAGGTGAAAATCAAATAGATGAAGAAAGTCATACAGAAATCGACGCAACAGAACTACATGATCTAAAAAAATGAAAACCATAGTTGACATTGATGCCACCATAGAAACCATCACGCAAAAGGTATGTGCTAAAGCTGCCCGCATAGCAAGGTATGAAAAGCGTGTTAGATTCTTCCGAGATAATAACATGTTCAAAAATAACCCAAAAAATTTCTACAGGAACATAGGGAAAACACCAGTAACAATAAAGTCTGTCCCATCAAAAGAAGAAGTGCAAGAATTTTGGAATAAAATCTGGGCAGAAGATAAAACACACAATAAAAAGGTCCCTTGGATTGATAGAATATCTACAGACCTAGACTCCTTAGAGGAGCAAAAGTGGGAGGGGGGTCAAGGTAGAAGATATAAGATCTGCTCTCAGGAGGTCAAGCAAATGGAAGTCTCCAGGAAAGGATAAAATTCCTAACTTCTGGTTGAATGCCTTCTCAGAAAGCCATGAACTGCTAGCAAAACTTTACAACGATGCTTTGCAAAATCCTAGTTTGATGCCCTCTTGGCTAGTTAATGGTTTAACATTCCTGCTTCCAAAAAATGAGGAAACAAACGAACCAAAAAATTATCGCCCCATAACCTGCTTAACAACAATGTATAAGACGCTAACATCTGTCCTAACCGAGTACACCTATAGTTTTTTAATAGAACGTAGCATATTCCCTAATGAGCAAAAGGGATGTAAACGTGGATCTTATGGTTGTAAAGATCAGCTACTCATCAATAAGATGATCTTAGAAGATTGTCACAAGCGACACAAAAACTTGTCAATAGCCTGGATAGACTATGAAAAGGCCTTTGATAGCCTACCACATATCTGGATTAGGAAATGTCTGGAAATGTATAAAATAGCTCCTACTCTGCGAAACTTTTTATCTGTAAGTATGAGATCATGGAGAACCACACTGATGTTGAATAATGACAATGAATCTCTAAATGCTGGAGATGTAAGAATTTCATGTAGCATTTTCCAGGTTGACTCACTATCACCACTCCTCTTCTGTCTAGCCCTAATACCGCTCTCAAAATTGCTCAATGATGCACAGTATGGTTATAAAATATTTGATAAAAATATAAATCATCTCATTTACATGGATGATTTAAAGCTCTTTGCAAAAAATGACCAACAACTCAAAGGCCTACTAACGATTGTTAAACAATTCAGTGATGATATCAGGATGCAATTTGGCCTTGATAAATGTGCAAAAGCTACCTTTATCAAAGGAAAAATGACAAATACATCTAATGTGAACCTTGACCAGCAAAATGTCATAAAAGAGTTAGAACCAGCGGAGAGCTACAAATACATAGGGGTAATTGAAGGGGACAATATCAAGCACTCAGTGATGAGGGAAAGGATCAGAAGAGAATGTTATCGCAGGGTGAGAGCAATACTGAAGACAGAGCTGAACGCGAGAAACAGGATCGAAGCGATCAATGCTCTAGCCATACCAGTCGTGACTTACAGTTTCAATATCGTTAACTGGTCAATTACTGAAATATGTAATGTTGACAGAAAAATACGAAAACTGTTGACAATGCATAGAATGCACCACCCTAAGGCAGATATAGAACGTCTTTATCTGCCAAGAAAAGAGGGAGGCCGAGGATTTCTACAGCTGGCATTATCAATGAAGGTAGCCACAATTGGCCTAGACACCTATCTGAAAAACTCTGAGGACTGGATGCTAAAATTTGTCTTAAAACATGAAAGCAAGAAAGCGTCTTACTCAGTAACAAAACAGGCAAAGGACTATTTAAGTGAATTCCAACTGCAACAAATTCAAGAATTAGACGAACTAGAAACACCTGCAGAAAAAGCTAAGCGCTTGAAATCCCGTGCAAAAATTGCTGCCTTAGATATTATAAGTGAAAAATGGCATGGAAAACCTCTCAATAGCAAATACCCAAAGAGAGCGAATAATGCAGATATTGACAAAGCCCTTACCCACCAATGGTTAATGGCCTCTGGCTTGAAATCAGAAACACAGGGGTTTATCATAGCAGCCCAAGATCAATGCCTACCTACAAAGAACTACCAGGCCAACATATTAAAGAACGGCAGCTCCCCATTATGTCGTATATGCCAACAACAAAATGAGACCATCGATCATGTTGTCTCCATGTGCAGTCTGCTTGCGCCTACAGAGTATCTCAACAGGCATGATAGAGCTACACAATATATTCACTGGGTAATATGCAAAAACCTGGACTTGCCCCATGATAAAAACTGGTGGGAACACAAACCACCCCCAGTACTTGAAAATGATCACATCGCACTCCTCTGGAACTTCACCATTCAAACTGACAGAAAGATAGACGCAAATAGGCCAGACATCATACTGAAAGACTTCAGACAAAAATCATGCCTCCTCATTGATATGACTGTCCCAATCGATATAAACGTATCTGTCAAGACCTACCAAAAACTGAGCAAATATAAAGATCTTGAAATAGAAATTAGCAAAATGTGGAATCTGAAGACGAAAACAATACCTATTGTCATAGGTGCCCTGGGAATGACAGCGAAACGGGCTGATTACTACCTAGCTCAGATACCAGGAAACCCCAAAATGGCTGAAGTTCAAAAGATAGTGCTCATGGGAACTGCCCATATCCTACGTAAAATACTGTCTATGTGATCTCAAATTTTAAAGCAAACACATAATTTTCTTATGGTTTCTTAAACATTCACTTGAACAAAACTGTACAAATCCAAATATATGGTACCCTAGGCATAACACCTACATGAACTTCTAACTTGTTGTCTCTTGAGGTCTCTGGGTGAGACTTGGATCCAACTTGTACAAATGCAAAACAAAAGTCAAACATAAAATAATAATAATATTAAGAAGAAGAATAATAATAATAAGAACGATGATGATGATACTAATAATAATAATAATAAGTACTTATCTAGTACAATGGACTGGATGTTGCAACTTGTGTGCAAACACGAAAGCAGCACAAAAATCATATTTTATTGTCAAGGAAGCTTGCAAATTCGCAAGGGAACTTGACATTAATCCTGAAATATTTAAAGAACCTGAAACCACTGCCACAAAACAAGCAAAATGGATCAAGCAGACTGCAAAAAGAACGGGAAGAAACAAATTGAGGAGCGGTGGAGCTAGAAGCCTCTGCGTGAACAATATATATTTCGAATAATAATACATGGTTAATAAAAACCTATTTTAAGATTACAAACAAATAATTTTTATTTTTTAATACAGTACAGTAAAAACAAAATAATCTAAATTTACGAATACAAGTTGGCGGTGTTTACCGTACATTGCGGACGCTTTATTTATGCATGCGGTTTGCAATAAGACATGGTAAAATAAAAGCCTTTTTAAGCTTAAAAAACAAATTCAGCAATCATTATTATTTTGCAATAGTAAAAAAAAAAACAAAAAACAAAAAATTTAAAATTTTTCAATACGTACATACAATTTGGTTTATTTCGGGGATGTAGTTGGCTGTTGATCGTCAACATCAACAGCTGACTCTGGCTGTTCTGGTTGTTCGATGCGCCTAAAAAACCGGTTGAGAGTTCTTCGAACTGTCTTCTTTTTCTTTTCTTCAAGGATTACATTATAAGGAGCAAAAGCTTCGTGACAAGCCCCTATAATCTTGGAAAAGCGTTGAGCATTTGGATCCATATCCTCGACCATAAAAAGACCTTTTTTGGTATATGCAAATACTTGCTGCATTTTCTTAATGGTAAAGTGACGTGGCTCAGGTTCAACTTCCTCTTCTTTATTTTGTTGCTCGTGAAGCTCTATCAAATCCTCGTTCATCAGGGGTTGCTTGTCTTTTTCAAATAAATCTGTGAAATTCTCCAGTTCTTTGCTCGTAGTCGCCAACGTTTTGTTGATGGCAACATTATCAAACCCCTTAAAGTCATTCACGAATTGCGGGCATAGCTTCTTCCATACACCATTCATAGCCGCGCTCAGTACATCATTCCATGTCGCTGCTATGTTCTATACAGCCTTGTAAATATCGTATGTCTTCAAAAGTCACGAAGTGTGATGGACTCATCAAGATCAGTTGCAGCTATTGCTTGCCGCAGCATACGCTTCATATAGTAACGCTTGAAGATAGCAGTTATTCCCTGATCCATTGGCTGCAGAAGAAACGTGGTGTT
Source organism: Octopus bimaculoides (assembly GCF_046866305.1). Taxonomy (NCBI): domain Eukaryota; kingdom Metazoa; phylum Mollusca; class Cephalopoda; order Octopoda; family Octopodidae; genus Octopus; species Octopus bimaculoides. The sequence goes on along the minus strand of NC_142932.1, from coordinate 65,839,615 downwards.
CGGAGGAAGGTATACGACAGTAACGTTGGGATCAAAATCTACGATGTTTTGCGGGTAGCCAGGATCATTATCTAAGACAAGTAAAACCTTAAAAGGAACCCCCTTCTCCTTACAGTACTTCTCTGCTGCTGGGATAAAATGATTGAAGAACCAATCCTCAAAAACAACAACAGTAACCCACACTTTTGAATTAGCCATCCATATAACAAAGAGAGATGCCTTAGCTATGTTCTTCATGGAACAGGGGTTGTGTACATGATACAAAAGCAATGACTTTTGGTCACAAGTTCTTTTTAGACCTTTTAGCCAGGAATAGCTTTCTCCTCCTTGGAAATGAACGAGTCTGGCAATTTTTTCCACTACAATCCAGTTTCGTCTACGTTAAAAATCTGTTCGTCAGCTGATGCACATTCACTTTGCTTCTTCATGGAGTGATAACTTCTTCGCTCCTTAAATCCCATGAACATCATTGACTTGCCTTGAACTCTACATCTTTCTCATCTGGATAATTTTTCTTCAGGTACTTGAATGATTTCTTGATTAATAGTAGTACGCTGATGATTCAACCTAATAATCCAAAGAGAAAGAAGACTTTCCATTTTTCCAAAGATTTTGCCTCTTTTCTTATTGATGACAGTGTTCTTCATCACTGGGGCTCCAGATTTGATGTGCTAAAATCTTGTCCTTATTATGTATAATAAGGTCGTGCAATTGCTACCACTTTTCACCTTTTCATGGCGTTTTATCACAGCCAGTTTATCTTCCAGCGTTATAGCATGACGCTTAGCACTTTCACTGTGAATTTACTTGGGAGCCATGGGGCAAAAGATAAAGTCACAAATGAATGAGAAAGTAGTCAACAGACGTAAACAAGTCTGAATTCAAAACAATCGCGGGAATCATGAATGACACCGACGCCTAACGGTAGTTATTGGAACTACAATGCAATATGAGCTCTGAAAGACCGATAAATAAGACAACACAGCTGATTTCATGATTTCGTTCACTAAGCTACATTACTTTATGGTGTGTGTCTTAACATCTACTGTACGTATTTTAATAGGATTTTATATGCTTTTATTCTTATCTATTGTACAGTAACATGATTTTAGGATTCCAGTATTTGTGGTGGACAGACGTAAAGTCGAGCAAAACGAGTTAAGTTGATTTTTATTTTACCATATATTATTTTTGAAAACCGACGTACAATCAAAACGACTTAAATCGAAACAACTTAAGCCGAGGTATGCCTGTGTATATATATATATATATATATATATATATATATATATATATATATATATATATATATGTGTGTGTGTGTGTGTGTGTGTGTGTGTGTGTGTGTGTGTGTGTGTGTGTGTGTGTGTGTATGTATATATATATATATACGTATATATACATATATAGACATACACACACACACACACACACACACACACACATACGCACACACACACACACATACACACAGACACACACACACACACACACACACACATATATGACAGTTATTTACAGAGTAATTCTCTGCATTTGGATTCCATTGTCGACTTCCGGAACATTGTTCCAGACTTTTATAGTCGTATGTAGATGGCATCTATCTAGAAAGTAGCTTTTGGCATCAAACACTTAAAATGCATGCACACATTTGGAGGTAGTGGCTTTTAGCCGAATCAAACTGTTTCAAATAATAATAATAATAATAATAATAATAATAATAATAATAATAATAATAATAATAATCCTTTCTACTATAGTACAAGGCCTGAAATTTAGGGGAGGGGTTAAGTCGATTACATCGACCCCAGTACTCAACTGGTACTTAATTTATCGACCCGAAAGTATGAAAGGCAAAGTCGACTTCAGCGGAATTTGAAATCAGAACGTGGCGAGGGGTGAAATACCGCTAAGCATTCCATCCAGCGGGCTAACGATTCTGCAAGCTCGCTGCCTTTAATAATCTATACTATAATGGAGAAAGCTGTTGCCCGTCTGAAAATATTTTTATAAATTCATGTTCTAAGAAATTTCCTATAATTTTGATTTCTCAAGTTTATTAGATTTTTTAAACTCCAATATCTTGCAAATTTAAATATTCACTGCGTCCAATTCATCACAAATTTAAATTTTCATTGTATTCACTGCAGAGTTGTCCATTGTCATTTGCAAAGACTATCACTTTCTCTTTTAAGTTTCAATTCGCTAATAATATACACGTAATCTAAAAACATTATTTATTGACTGAAAAATTTTTTAAATACCCGTGTAATTTTTGAACGCGGGATAGCTGTGAGAAGAGCCTAGAATGTTGGGGAATTACTATTAGAAGACGAGGAGAAAAAAAAAACAAAAAGTTACCGACAAGTACTCGTAACTTGTACCTTATTCACAATTTCCAAACACAACTTCAACAATGACACACACACGCACACACGCACGCACGCACACGCGCGAATACGCACTCGTGCACACACATAGATACACATACACACAAATGAAAGGCAATGAATGTGTGTGTGCGTGTGCATGCATGCGTGCGTGCGTGTGTGTATGTGTGTGTGTGTGTATGTGTGTGTGTGTGTGTGTGTGTATGTGTGTGTATGTGTGTGTATGTGTGTGTGTTGTTCACTGACAAATTTCGTGCTGCACCACTTTTGTGAAGTTTTGTCAGTGAATACGTCGCGGTTTGAAAGTGACGAAAATATTTGGACACGAAGTTTTGATGTTGAAGTGAAACTAACGGGATTTGTATGTTCTCGAATGGTTTACAAATATTTTCCACGCTGCAATTGTTTTTATTTCAGAACACGATCTCAGATCAAGTCACTTGCTATGCAAGTACATCTCCATAATTTCTTAAAATAACAGTGGATAAATGCCAGCAATGACCTTCTCAGGCTCTCCAATATTTTAATTTCTAAACAGAAACAATCGGGGGCAGGGAGTGGGGTTGCAAAAAATCCATAATTTCTCAAATTTTCTTTTTCATAGCACATAAATGTATTTAGGGGGGGGGGGAATATTGAAAAACATTAATACTTGCGAGAGTGATAAAGAAACGAGGAGGGTTGTCTTTGGATGTGCTAGAAGCAACAGTCAAATCGCCCTTAAATCACTTTTCTCTCTGAAAATATTAACAATTAAAAAAAATTTTTCTACCGAAAATGTTCTTCCCACGATTTTGAAGTGCAAACAATAAAATTGGTCAAAATAGGTCTGGAGTGGGATGATGAGGGAGGGGGTGTAAAAAAACGAGTTTTCAAAACATTTTTCGTACAAAGATGCCCCCATCCCATTTCGAAGGCTGTGGTTTCAAAGTAGATGGGGAAAATTCCCGAAAGAATTTTCCCCACAAATTTCTTTATAATCGTAATCTATACCGTTTGAAAGGGATTTGTGTAAATATTCATTAAAGATACTCATCTTCCTGAAAGTTATGAAAATTTTGTTAAAAAGTATCCAATTTTCTGGATGTAATGAGGCAACAAAGTCGGGGGCATATACATCTGTAGTAATGCCCTTTTATTTATATGATGTTCTCATTTCATGTTTATTTCACTGATTGTTTGCAATGTTCTCTTTCTTTCTTTCTTTCTTTCTTTCTCTCTTTCTTTCTCTCTCTCTCTCTCTCTCTCTCTCTCTCTCTCTCTCTCACACACACACACACCGCAAAGTTTACAGATGGGCTGCTGAATTGAAATCTCTATGTTGCTTTGAGGGAAGGTAAAACTTGACAAACTGCTTCTCTCTCTGTTGTTGGACTACCGTGATGTTTGTTTAAAAAAGAGAGATTATGACTGTGATAAAGTAATGAAAGCAATATTTACTAAGTAAGTGACTACTGTTATACAAAGAAATAATTAGACGTAAAATATAAAAATTACTAGGAATGGGAATATTATCAAGGGGTTAGCAGAAAACCGCGCGGAGCTCTGGCCACGAACGGGAGGGTCAACCTTAGGAATCTGCATCTGCAATAGAGTGGATGAAACCATTGCCCATATCACGAACGAATGCCCTAGATTTGCCCAAAGCCACTACAAGTTGTGGCAACACGACCAGGTAGCGAAAGTGCTACATTGGAAACTACGCAAATAGTGGGGGCTAGAGAGAGTCAAGACGTGATATGAGCACAAACCAGAGAGAGTGGAGGAGTCGGAGACTAGATAAATCCTCTGGGATTTCCCAAGCCAAACAGATCAGATGCTAGAGCATAACAGACCGGACCTATTGGTGGGGGACAAGATGCACTACATGCTATATAGTTGATGTTGCATGCCCCTTTGACTCACGAATAGTCAAGAAGGAAGACGAAAAGCTTTTTGATTTTGTTCCTCAGTAGTCTCCAATTGCCCCGAGAAATTTCTTTTTAACATTGTATCTATGTTTTGGTCTATTGAGATAATTTTTATGTGTTGATGGCGCGATTTTTTGGGGTGTTATGTAATGTGTTTCCGATATTTGGTATTGTGTTGTAAGTAGTGGAGTAAACTTTTGTTGTTAATGTTTATAGATGTGTAGTCTATTCACTTTATAATAATAATAATAATAATAATAATAATAATCATAATAATCATAATAAATGCTCGGATGCAGTACCAGGCAGTGGCTCTCATGGCTTCTGATCTTAATTGATTGGAAGTGTTATCATGTACATTGTTTTGTCTTGGTATAAAAAGATGGGCTACAGCAAATATTCTGCTTAATACCACAGATTTGCTTGTCAGTAGTTTGACCTTAACCAGTTGAGCATGTCCCTTGGAAGCTGATGATATGTGCATCTCTGATCATGAGCAGAAGTAACGGGGGAGCATCATAGCCATATGTTGAGAGGAATTCTTTGGGGCGTGAATAATTCACCTCTGGAAACATGGGTGTTTTGCTCAACATCCTTAAACAAACCTTATTCAGAGACCTTTTGAGCGGGATGGGCTACCCGATCTGAAGAAAATTCTGATTGGGCCCCACCTGCAAGGTCATGCGCTGTTTATCTTGATATGAGATCACTATGTCGCGCACATATGGTTGTGATGCATATGCCTGGTGTACCCTTATCAGACGGGTAGTCATGATGGGTATAATGGGCTTCCTATATTTTACCCCAGTGTCACTTTGATGACATTCACTGCTCTACCACTCAATAATAATAATAATAATAATAATAATAATAATAATAATAATAATAATAACAATAACAACAAAAACAACAGCATTCACATATACATGTACATATATACATTCACAGACACAGGCATATACATTGATACATTTACAGATACAGTCGAGACAGTGTCTATGGCTTCTCACGATTATTTGGGCACCTAAAAAACACTTAACGAAAGCATAGAACCCATTACCAAATCATTATGAATTCAATATGAATGACGTAACGTGTATGTATGTGTGTATGTATGTATGTATGTATGTATGTATGTATGTGCGTACGTATGTATGTATGTATATATATATATATATATATATATATATATGCATGTATTTATGTAGTAAAATGCTATATAATTAAGAATCATCCACTTGGATGAAACATACAGAAACTATTGGTTCACTGAACAATGCTAAATACCAACTTTACAACATTTCTGATAATAGTTAAAGAAAATTCTTTGAAATAATTGTTTAGTCACTAGGTAAAGAATTTACCATTTTCACTGAAGGATGTCAGGCAATTAACACAGTCATTTAGCTAGTTTACTTGTTTTCCAGCCAACAGCGTGAACGTTTACGGATCGCCGTTGCACAGGAGTGGGAAGCGTCCCCGCTAAGACAGTCTACTTTAAATTGTAGTGACTTCATTCAGGCATAGAGTAGATTCGAACCTAAATCTGCCAATTTCCTTTAACATTTCAAGAGCACTTTTTTTACAGAAAAATAACGGTTGACAGCAGTTACATTTAACATATGGCTTTGCCAAACCGATTGATGTCTTTGCCACTTGACCCTCCTAACATCTTCTAGGCCTCGTATAGATTTGAGATAACAGGTCGACCCCCAATCTCTGCAATATACCTATTTTTCTAATTAGTTTTGTATGGTTATAAATACAAGAACGCCGTATGCCCAAATCAAACAAGTGAGTTGACTACCCGGCTGAACGAAACGCCGTCTCTGAAAGAAAAGGCACAGAGGGACAAATACGGTAACTCACCAACGAAGCAGTTGTTTCGTCCACCACTCTCACTTTCTCTAGCTCACTTTCTCTTCTCTACTACACTACCCTATTTCTATCTGTGGTTTACGAGAACACAAACTATACAAGGAAAATCTACGATATCTCCCTTTACCTCGCGTGCGTTACGAGTTATATCATGCCAGCCCGTCGTGGTTCGGTTATATACAAAGTAACGGTAATAGATATTTGTTTACAACATCGATCAATGTTCTTCTTTCATCTTGCACATCTGCAACATCAACACCCGATACAATTGGTATCTGTCGACTCCAGCAATTATCATAATCCATACTGTTACAAATGGTGATCACTGACTCCACCTGAAAAACCGTTACAAAATCAACCTATCCTGTCATATAAAAGAAAGGATGTATAAGAAGTTGTAGTCCTAGACATACAATGCCTGAGAAAACAAAAAGGGCACATTAGATAATGTAAACCTAGGTACACCGTGTCTGATTAAAGGATGATATAAAAACTGAAACGTTTCTGCTAATAGTTCGATCAAGAATGGCATGAAACAAAACAACAATAACAGCAGCAATAACGGCAGCAACAACAATGGCAACAACAACAGAAATAGTAATAATAACAACAATAACAACAGCGGCGACAGCAACTAAAACAACAACGGCAGCAGCAACAATAACTAATGATAATAACG
>NC_142932.1:65807758-65827758 GCF_046866305.1 Octopus bimaculoides | reverse complement strand
TTTCGGAAGCGTCTCAGCAGTGGTCTCATGAAGCTCCTTCCAAAATTCCTCATGAGAAGTGCGTGAGGTCGGCTATGTCTCAATCTCGTGTGTGTTAGTACATCTAAGAATATCTGAAGAAGGAATTGTATTCCGAAATATCATCGAACTATGGATAACTAAATTACAACAGGTATATAGTCCATTTTTTTGCATTATAGTGCATTGCTGTACCATTCAAAACTTTTTATTCTTTACAAACAATACACAATGCTTCAAGCGAACTACAATACTCTCCGATACACACACACACACACACACATACACACATGTATGTATATATGTATATGTGTACGTATATATATATATATATATATATATATATATATATATATATATATATATAACAATATATTATAAATTAACTACCAACAATAATTGGTAAGCTAACTTAAAAAATCATCACCAAAATAGCAGAAAAAAACGACAGTGAAGATATGCAGACTCTTCAAGAATCGATCCTTTTGGTTATATTAATAATAATAAAGGAGTTACGACGCAAAAACGTATAAATTCAAAAGAACATATTTATCTTCTTCAATATCTATTTTTCAGTATAAAGAATTCATTAAGATGCTTAAATCAAAATTTCTTTACACATCATTCAGGAACAGATATAACATCAGAAAAAATACATTCCGTTTAAAAACACAAACCGTTCATGGCGAAAAAATTTCACAATTACAAAAACCGAACAAAATTTTTAAAGTTTTAGCAAAAAGAACATATATATACATACATATATATATATATGTATGTATATATATGTATATATATGTATGTATATATATATATATATATATATATATATATATATATATATATATATATATATATATATATATATATATATATATATGTATATATATGTGTGTGTGTGTGTGTGTGTGTGTATTTGTGTGTGTGTTTGTCTCCCGCCCATAGCTTGACAACCGATGTTTATGTACCCGTAATCTAGCGGTTCGGCAAAAGAGATCGATAGAATAAGTACTAAATTTACGAATTATAAATCCTGGGCCCATTTGTTCGACAAATGACCACTTATGGTGGTGCTCCAGCATGGCCGCAGTCAAAATGACTGAAGCAATTAAAAGAATAAAAGAATAAAAGAATATATTTATATACACTCACACATACATATGTACACGCACATACATGTATACAGGGGTTGGACAAAATAATGGAAACACCTAGCATCATAGCATCATAATTTTGAAATATCTATTAAACCGTCAAAAGCTTGTTTATTTTTATGTCTTTTTTTGATTTATTATTAGTGTTGCTTAATATTTCTTGTTAAAATTGCTGTTTCTTTTCAGATATCATCAGAAAAAGGTAATTAAAATTCATTATCGAACTTTCAAAGAGGTCAAATTGTTGGTGCTCGTATGGCAGGTGCTAGCGTAATGAAAACAGCCGAAATATTTGGTGTATCAAGAAGTACTGTCTCGAAAGTAATGACAGCCTTTGAGAAAGAGGGAAAAACCTCCTCGCCGAAGCAAAACTCCGGAAGAATACCAAAACTTTCAGATAGGGACTGTCGGACTCTTACGCGAATTGTTAGAAAGTATTACAAAAGTACAGCTCCCAGAATTACTGAAGTGCTTAATGACCACCTCGAGAACCCAGTTTCCACAGAAACTGTTGGCAGAATTAATAGTGAAGGCTATTTAAGCATTTTATCTATTCAAATTCATCCTATGGTTGCGGAACTGTTTCCGGAGGGAAACGCAATCTTTCATCATGATAATGCACCAAATCACACAGCTAAAGTTGTTACTGAATGGCACGAGGAACATTCTAGTGAAGTTGAACATCTTATCAGGCCACCACAGTCCCCAGATCTCAATATTATTATACATTATGGTGCATTTTCGAAAAACAAGTAAAGAGTCGATATCCTCCAGCATCATCACTACAAGAACTGGAGGCTGTTTTAGCTGAAGAATGGACAAAAATTCCTTTGGAAACAATTCAAACTTTGTACGAGTCGATACCTCGTAGAATTCAAGGTGTAATTACTGCCAAAGGTGGTCCTGCCCCATATTAAAATAAATTTGTTTGAAATTTTAAGGTGTTTCCATTGTTTTGTCCATCCCCTGTATTTCTACATTATATATACTTAGGTAAATTGAAAATTAGAGGTAATACTTGACAATTGTAAGCACCTGTGTATTCCAGCTAGTGGTTGCGGTGAAGGAATAAATTGTAAATTCAAAAGAAAAAAATAACAACAAAACTACAAAGGATTCCGCGGTACACGTGTTTCAAGCTCTACATGTGTATAATATAATATAACATAATATAATATAACATAATATAATATGTGTATAATCTACAATGTAAAGCTATCTTCAGCCGCAAAAATTATCTCTCTCCCAGGAAATTATACCATCTCGACGTTGAAGTAAGAAGAAATGTGTGATGTAAGAGGTGAAGATCCTTTCGGTATTTTGTATAGTACTATATCTGGTATAATTCTCCACCCGGACATAATCTCTCCGGTCCTTCGAAAACCTTCCATACCTTGCGACGATTCAGTGTGCAGTGTTAAGTTGGTGGTTACGAACAATACAATACCATAAAAAGACATACACAGATATTCATGTAAAAAGGTAAGAATAAACTTAAAATAAAAATAAAACTTAAAATAAAATAAAATAAAAAATAAAAAATAAAAAATAAAAATAAAAAATAAATAAAATAAAAAATAAAATATAAAAAATATAAAAATAAATAATAAAAAAATTAAAAAAATAAAAAATAAAGGGAGTCAAGTAAGCTACATCTAAGCTATTTCGATGGGTTGGTGAAGGGTGGTGAGGAACAATCTGAATGTAGAAGAAGATAAAGTGATAAATAGAATAGATACAGAGATCTTAAAGGTCGTAAGGGATAGATATGTATGAGCTGTGTCTGCCTATTTCAGTGGTGGGTCATGAATAAGAAGTGTCATGCCAGAATAGACTTGGAACAAGAAACATGAAACATGATATTCTTGTGGTGAGTGGTCAGTGGTCAACCTAAGCGAATTACAACTTAAGTGTACTAACCTATCTACATATCCTTATCTAGATGAAGAAGGGTGAAGGAAGTGGAACGGGTAATTAAACATAGAAGACCTTAAAGAATTCATCAATAAACATGTCAACAAGAAAAGCGAAATACGTTATAAAGGGGGGGGGGGTTAGTTAGGTTTGGACGTTAAAAGGCAAAATTCAAAATACAGAGTAATATAGTATACTAGTGAAAGGAAATATTAGCACCCACAATTAATAATGTAATGACTAAGAAATAAACAATAAAATAAGAACTGAAAAATATTAAAGAATATTAAAACTGATAAGAATAAAAATAAAAGTAAAAATAAGAGATAAAATGTAAAAAATTAAAAACCTCAATATGAAAAAATATAAAGGATAATGATAAATTGGTCAAAATATAACCGATAAAAACATAAAACATAAGACATAAGAAATACAAAGAAATTAACAATAAAAGAATTAAAATTAAAACATAACGACACCGGAAGCAAAAGGTTATAAAATAAATGTAAAAGTATAAAGTGAAGTATATATATAAACAAAATATATATATAAAAAATATATGAAAATAACGTAAAAATAGAAATAAAAAAGTATAAAAATAAAAATAAAAATAAAAATCAAACTAAAAAAAAAAAAAAATAAATAAATAAAAGTAAAAATAAAAGTAAAAAACAGTAAAAAAACACAACTTATAAGTAGTATAGATAGTATACACACATATATATACCCACATACATACACATACACACAGTGTTATTTCGTGTTATAACTTCGTATCGCAGTGTCCTTGGATGGTTTCGAGTCAGTGACTGAAGCTAGAACTATAACCATAGGTTTGGGATTATGGAACCGGTTTATTGAAAATATTTGTAAACTAAAAATTAAAAATTAAAAATATGTGTAAACTAGAAATTAAAAATATGTTTAAATTAAGTGGTCATAACCTAGTTCTTCGAGGGTAAACCAAAATACTGATGTATATAGTAAGGTTAGGGGTGGAGTATGGGCTATGTTATTTAGGTGTCTGGGTTGTGGTAGGTAGGAATAGTTAAATATATATATGAGGTGTAGAAGTGCACATAACTAAAAGGGAGGATTTAAGGGTTATAATATCTAAAGGTTTTCATCAATTTATGGATACAGGAGGGTTTGAAATCTGACCTCTTATTAATTAGTTTATTTTTATCAGGAAATTTAATAATTTTCAAAAGTTCAAGGGAGCATAACTGGCAACCAGTTCTATTATCTTTATATGTGGGGGCCGATCCAACAATAGACCATCTAAGGTTAAAATTAATCTTGTCGTCCTTAAGCTCCCAAATTCTGCGAGATAATGAGGTGTTGTTAGCCTTATGTCTGAGTCTAAATGACGATCCATGGTTATAAAACCTAGATTTCCAGGATGAAGAGCATCCCAGGTATGTGAGGGTGTTAGTTTCTGTGATAATTTCGCAGGAGTATATTATGTTTTTAGCTAAGCAGTTTCCGCGTAACGGGCATGTTGTAGGTGTTACACAATTGCACCCGATTTTACACTTGTAAGGTCGTCTTATGTCTACATTTATGGGGTAACCGTTTGTAGTATTATTATCTATGTTATTACCCGGGTGGTTAGGTTTAACGTTTACATTGTTGTTATAATTATAGCTGCTACTTCTATTTGGGTTGTTCGAAGATACCTCACATCTTATACTGTCAGTGGGGGTTTTGGGAATATCGGTGTTATGTTGATAATCATCAATCATTCTTAATCTAGCTTTTTTTATTTTGGTTTTGTTATGTTTAGATATAATACATTTCATATTAGGGAGGGTTGAATATGAGATTCTAATAGTTTTATTTGAAAAGATATTGCTATATTTGTGAGTGGGTGGAAAGTTCTTTGATATAATTGAGAATATCTTCTTACATAATTTACCTGTGACGGCTACATTGTATGGTATGTTATACCATATGTAGTTGCGTAATTTATTTTTACTATGTTTGGAAATTCTTCTATTTTTATTATTATTATTCCTATCGCTAGGGCTTTCTTTGTGTGAACTACTATCTGTATGACTATTCTTATTCTGTTCTCTTATCCTATGTTTATTATTATTCGTACTGGTTGTATCTGTACTTTTGTTTATGCTCGACTTATTTTCTATAGCACCATCCAGGGGTTTAGTTCTATATTTTCTAATTCGATTACATGGAGGGTTTATGTTCTTGGTTTGTGCTTTGGGTGTATTAAAATTAAACTTATTATCAAATGATATCGTCTGGGAGTACCCAGCTTTATAGAGGGCTTGATTATAATGATGGACATGTTCCTTGAAAATGTTTTCATTCGAGGATAGTTTGGTAAGTCTGTCCGAAACAGCCTGGACGGTTGTGTTAATTATAGAGGGGGGGGGGGGTGATTGGAAAGTGTGTTAATATAACTAGTGGTTTCTTCAGGTTTCCTGTACGGGTGGTGGAGTCCTTCATCTAAGTCTAGTGTAGCATCCAGAAAATTAACAATCTTATAGTTAGTCATAAATTCAAGTTTTAAGTTGAAGGATTTGAAAAAATGTCTAATCTTTTTCACAACCTTTTCAAGGGTGCTCTTGTTATTGGTAGGGTAAATAAAAAGAGCATCGTCTCTGTATAGACCCCCTTGGAGTTCTGGTACCGTTGAGAATAGCCTCTTTAGTAGAAAGGCTCCGACTAAGTCAGTTACCTGAGCTGAGTCGCTCGAGCCCATAGTCACATTGAAGTTATCAGGGGTGTCCGACCTGGTCCAAAGTTTACCCTCGAATTCAACTATAGTTTTCCTAGCTAGGAGTATAATGTCTATTTTTTTCTCTATCTATGAGGGAGAGGTCGCGGGCATAAATTAGGGACTTATTTAATAGGATAGGTGAAATACTAGCATAATAATTAGATATATCGAATTGTATAAACGAAAAGTCTCTCTTACGTTGGATAGAGTTGAACCAAATCAAAACGTCCTCAGTATTGAGTGGGATGTGAGTGGGATGTGAGGCTTAATTCGTGGAATTACTCCGTCTAGGATAGTTTTACTTAGTGTGCCTATGTCTGATTTAGTAGGGCATATAAGTCTCACTTGTAATTTCTCTGGGAATCCTGCCTTATGGTCCTTAATGGTAATCCATGGTTCCTGGGGGGTGAGTGGCTCCGTCCTTTCTAGTAAATTTAGTTTGTACATGACTTCCTTTATTTTGTTGTTGATTTCTATTAGGTTATCTGATGAAGTTACCTTGTATTTTTTATGGAGTTCCTTAACTATTAGTGATTTGTATGAATTAAAGTCCAGTTTATACCAGTTACCTGTTTTGTCTGCTGGTATGATTAACTTATCTTCATTTTTTATGGATTTTAAAAACTGTTTTAGTTCGTCCAGGTGGTTGTTGCTAACAGTACTGTGTTTTTTTAGTTTGATTTTTCCTATAAATTCGAGGGTATCCTTTTCGAAGCTTTCTAGTTCGGAGTTCGGTGGTGGGTTTCTTCTACTTTTAAATATTTTCTTGTTCATGATATCCTCCTGGTTGGTGCTTGGTTTGTTTTTATTTTTATTTTTATTTTTATTGTCAAAGTGATATGCGGCCCATCTAATTCTCCTCAGGAAATCCGTGGTCCTGTGGATAAGGGCTGTCATGTATGTGTCGTCCGTGTGTAGTGGTATGTCCTTGGGAGAGAAATTGGTGTGAATCATTTGTATCATTGTTCGTTTGTCAAGTATTAAAAGTTGTCGTGGGTATGCAAATACCAGTCAGATGGACAACGTGAATCACGTAGGTAAATTGAAAATTAGAGGTAATACTTGACAATTGTAAGCACCTGCGTATTCCAGCTAGTGGTTGCGGTGAAGGAATAAATTGTAAATCCAAAAGAAAAAAATAACAACAAAACTACAAAGGATTCCGCGGTACACGTGTTTCAAGCTCTACATGTGTATAATATAATATAACATAATATAATATGTGTATAATCTACAATGTAAAGCTATCTTCAGCCGCAAAAATTATCTCTCTCCCAGGAAATTATACCATCTCGACGTTGAAGTAAGAAGAAATGTGTGATGTAAGAGGTGAAGATCCTTTCGGTATTTTGTATAGTACTATATCTGGTATAATTCTCCACCCGGACATAATCTCTCCGGTCCTTCGAAAACCTTCCATAACTTGCGACGATTCTGCGGCTGAAGATAGCTTTACATTGTAGATTATACACATATTATAATATGTTATATTATATTATGTTATATTATATTATACACATGTAGAGCTTGAAACACGTGTACCGCGGAATCCTTTGTAGTTTTGTTGTTATTTTTTTCTTTGGGATTTACAATTTATATATACTTAGATATATATTCATGCATATAAACATTTATATGTATGTATGTATGTATGTATGTATGTATGTATGTATATATATATATATATATATATATATATATATATATATATATATATATATATACATGTAGAGAGAGAGAGAGAGAGAGAGAGAGAGAGAGAGAGTTATTAATATTTCTAAGTCTCTCTAAAGGAGACTACGGCAGCGGTACTGGAAATTAATAGTTATCGCCAAGCCAACATGGCAGTCCCAAAATTAGGACGAAAGCTGCCGTGAATTAGCTCCAAGAAGCCATCGCCTCTAGCTAGCTATGTGACACACGAAACCTGTGTCCTTTATAACCTTGGCTGCTCTGCATTGACAAGGGGCAACACCCTGAAACTAGTCTGCAGATGCCAAACCAGCAGGGGGACACTGCTGACCTCCCCTGTTCGAAGGTTATAAAGGACACAGGTTTCGTGTGTCACATAGCTAGCTAGAGGCGATGGCTTCTTGGAGCTAATTCACGGCAGCTTTCGTCCTAATTTTGGGACTGCTGTGTTGGCTTGGCGATAACTATTAATATATATATATATATATATATATATATATATATATATATATATATATATATATATATATATATATATATATATATATATATATATGTATATATATATATATGTATATATATATATGTATATATATATATATATATATATATATATATATATATATATATATATATATATATATATATATATATATATATTGTTGTGTTTGGGGATGGTCATGTTGCCAGTTTAGCCAATGAAAACACACGCACTATATATTTGGTGTTCACTTTTTTCAGCTTTATTTTATATTAATTTTATTTCGGCTAGAGTTCTTTCGTCACACTTCTGTGACTTCATCAGTGATCCTTTGCTTCCTTCTTTCTTTTTTGTGTCTCTCCTTACTAACGATCTGCCATTGTATATGTCTTTATTTGCGCATGAGTATATCCCTGTGTGTGTCTATGTTGTGTAATGGAAAACAAAGTTGATAGTTTGGCACCAATAATGTTGCAGATATGGAGATCAAAACACAAATAACCAGAACAGATACGACAAGATATCCCGCCCTATGCTCTAACAGTTCTGCTAATCCACTATCTTTGACTGTTACTTATATATTTTCAATCCTAAAAGGGTGAACCTCGGTAAAAATAGAACTGAAACCGTTGGAACGTACACCATATGGCATACAAGAATGGATGTTCCCTATCAGTCTGTATGTTCCCTATTATTCTGTATGTTCCCTATTATTCTGTATGTTCCCTATCATTCGATGTGGTTAGCCAGATCTCTATTATTTATGTGTGCTAATAAGCATCAGACACTGCCTATCTTTATATACGTACATACATTATATAAATATACGTATGCATTATGTATATGTATATATATGTACGTATTTATATTTATATCTATCTCCCTATCTCTCTATCTATCACTGACTCCTTTACCTGCACTTCTAGCAACGTCATTTACTACATATCCTGCTCTTTCTGTCCTTCTCTGTACATCGGTCAAACGGGACGCCGCTTGGCTGACCGATTCGCGGAGCACCTCCGAGACATTAGACTCGGCAATGACACCCCGGTTCTCGGGCCATTTCTGCTCTACCGGTCATTCCTTACAACACCTGTCTGTGTTCGGGGCCATCCGGACTCCCACCTTCGCCGTGAACAGGAATTAATCTCTCTTCGCTCCTTTGCTCCACATGGGCTCAACTCCTCTCCCCTCTTCATCTGACTCTCCTCCTTGCCCTTCATCTGACACATACTTCTTCTCTTCACTTCGACCCACCTCTCCTCTCCTCTCTTGCTCTGACACCTACTTCTTCTCTTCACTCCTACCTACCTTCTCCCTTCATTGATGCCCCTCCATCCACAACCTACACCCACATATCTCACTCCCACATACCCCACCTCACCCCACATCCACACCTCAAACCCGCACCCCACCATCGCTTCCCAAGCCTCAGCACCGCCACACCACACCACATCACACCACTCCGCACATACTAGCACTGACCACTTCCCAGCACCCACACATTACAGACGCACACACACGCACACATCCACACATCAAAGTCACCAGCCCCTATCCACACGCACACACACACTCACATACACACATGCACGCGCACCTTCGTTTTTGAATCACCAACACTTTATTGTCTCCGCTTCTTCCTAGCTCTCCTGTCTAACTACCTTTGTCCAGCAAGTCGCCATGATTGACCGCTAACTCCAAAAGTTTTTATTCTCTCTCTGTTTATTTCATCGTGTTCCTTTCTGTTGAAGAGCGTAGGCTCGAAACGTAAAAGACTTTCTCACGTTCCCGAGCGTCAAACTAATACACCTGCTTGTTGTTTATACACCTGTCTTCGTCTTTTGTTTTTATGTAAATTTCATATATATATATATATATAGTCTGTCTCGCTCTCTCTGATGTACCTCTAATGTATCTTTGATGTATCTCTCACAAGACTACAAACCAGTCAGACCTCTCTCTCTTTTTCTGCCTACAGGGAGAGTAAATTGCTAAGTTACGTGCTTACTGGGAAGTGTAACCCGCATTTCAAATTTTACACACACGCACTCGCACACATGCACACATACCAACATAGCTATACACACACACACGAGTTTTGTCCTGATACCAGCTCTGTGAATGTGTGTGTGTGTGTGTGTGTGTGTGTGTGTGTTATATCAATCTGTTCAGTTAATAACTTCTTTAACCGACTAATGTATGTAATAGGAATAATTTTGTAAATTCTGATTCTTTTCTTCACTATCCGGACATTAGATTAAGCAAACAGATATATATATATGTATGTATATATATATATATATATATATATATATATATATATATATATATATATATATTCATACATATACATACATACATATACACACACACACATACGTACATGCACACATACATATCTTTATATATTTGTAACTAGATATACATATGTATATATACATATATATATATGTATACATACATACACACATACATACATACATACATATATATGTATATATATGCATATATGTATGTATCTGAGTGTTTTCATATAACAACTTGTACAAGTGTTTATTTTACCTTTCACCACTAGCTTCTTTCCCTATCTCTCCCCAACTCTCTCCTCCTACTCCCCCTCTCTCTTTCTCTTCTCTTCTCTTTGTCTCTTTTTCCTCTCTCTCTCTCTCTCTCTCTCTCTCTCTCTCTCTCTCTCTCTCTCTCTCTCTATCTCTGCTAATATATCACTGTTCAGTTTGCTGTTCTGCAATATCTGGTTGGCCTTGTTAGGTATAGGATGCGAGGCTACAACCAAGCTTAGATCACACACACCTACACTTAGAGAGAGACAGAGATAGAGAGGGAGGGAGAGGGAGAAAAAGAGAGACGGACAGACAGGGGGATATGCAAAGAGAGAAATCAGCACACGCGCACGCGTGCACACACACACAGAGCTACATAAACACATTTTCCATTCTTTTATATATTATATTTATATATTATGCTATCATCATCATCATCATCATCATCATCATCATCATCATCATCATCATCACCACCACCATCATCGGCATTATCAACATAGTCTCCTCTCACACTATCTTCATTACTGTCATTATCATCATGATTGAAAGTATTTTTGTACTTTGTACTATATGTACACGTATATATATGTGTTTATATATATATATATATATATATATATATATATATATATATATATATATATATATATATATATATATATATATATATATATATATATTTATTCAGCTATATTTAGCTTGTTTCAGTCAATAAACTATGTCCATGCTGTGGCACTGTCTTGAAGAATTTAGTCGAACAAACCGGTACTTATTTTTTTCTAAGCCTGGTATTTATTCTATCGGTCTCTTTTGGTGGAACCGCTAAGTTTCGGGAATGTAAACAAAACAATACCGGTTGTCAAGTGGTGGGAGGGGGACAAGCACAAAAATACACACACAAGCACACATACGACGGGCTTCTTTCAGTTACCAAATCCATTCACAAGGCTTTGGTCGGCTTGGAGCTATAGAAGAAGACTGAACCCGGAACCATATGGTTGAGAAACAAACTTCTTACCACACAGTCACACTTGGGCCTATATATATATGTATATATATATATATATATATATATATATATATATATATATATATATATATATATATATATATATATATATATATATATATATATATATATATATATATATATATATATATATATATATATATATATATATATATATATATATATATATATATATATATATATATATGCATAAAAACCTTGTAGAATGCTGTGTCAGGCATTCTGCACATCTCATTACAGGTAACAGAATGCGTCGAAACGATTGTTGTGATTTTGAATAAAGAATCCCGTTAATTCCAGTTAAAAAATTAGACCTGTTTCGTCCTCTTTAGAATTCACCAGACCAGTTCTAATGTGAAATAAGCGATATCAATATAAATTAATCAATGAATATAGAATATTTATAAATTGCCCTAAATAAGTCTTTCACTGAGCTTTTTGTATTTTATGAAAAAGAAAATACATTGAAAAATATGTAAACGTTATAACTGTAGATATTTGCTGTAGATAGTCAAAGAACAAAGAGAAAAGAATTGAATTCAAATACTTTTAAACCTAATATACAAATTTCACGTATTACGTTGTCTGTTTCACCGGTGCATATATCAATTATATGACCTGTGTCTGATGAGATGAACATGGCTCACATGTAATATGTAAACACAGCCATTTACATTTCTATTTGTATTTACATTCATGATGTATTTGAACCATGCATTGTTATAACGACTGTAATGAAAGAATATTTGTACTACAATAGCCGCCATTTTTGAAATTACTATACACACATACACACGCATGCACACTAACACTCTCATACATACCGATTATATGTGATATCATGTACTTTGTGAGATTCCTGTTGATCTAGTTACATATATCGCTTTTAAGTATATCAAATTTTCGAATTTAAACAAACCAATATTCTTTTTTGTTTCTTTGGTTGTACATTTCAGGAACTTCTGGTTGAAGAAGCGAATAACCACAAATATCCCGGAAGGATAACGTAAGGCATATATATATATATATATATATATATATATATATATATATATAAGTGAGAAAGTTGGTATGTGAAAGCACGTGGTTGGATGTATAAAAGATAATAAGAGTGAAAAAACTACAGAAGGCTTGTGTTACATGGTTAAAGTATATATTTAAATTATGTCAGAAAAATGTTAGAAAAATGTTAGAAAAATGTTAGAAAATCTTTTTGGTATATAAACATTGTATTTTGAGAAATAACCGGTTTCGTGTTGTCTTTTCAAATTTCTCTACTTCATTGTAACGTGTTCGCTCCAGTCTGAGAAAGAAGAGTTCTAGATAGGGGGAGGTAATTAGGGATTTCTTCCGGTATAGGGGAGATAATCGAAATCTAGGAGGTGGTAGAATTTGATTAATTTACCATGGTTTTGTTCTATATTTTCCCCCCTTTTTTCTCAGTGGGGTGATGAATTTCCTTATTTAAATGTGTTAGCAATGGTTAAGTTTGGGTTTGTATTTTTGAATGAAAAAGGTTTTCTTATTTAATCTAATCGGTGTTGGTGTTTTAATGGCACATTGATAAAAAGGAAAGATTATAAATTGTGGTAGCATTTGTTTTGCGCATTTCTCAATATGATCACTAAAAGGTATCATTCGGTATTCTGGGTATGCAATCTGCTGGCGGTGCAGAGTGCATCTACGTCTGAGCGATAATCCTGTGGACCCTATGTAGTTCTCGTGGCAGCCCGAACATCTTATTACATAAATAAGATTTTCTGAGGCACAAGTAAAGTTAGATTTAACTTTGAATTTGTGTCCCTCTTTGAAGAGGAATTCTGAACCTTCTAGAATGTTTGGGCATGTTGCACAATTTGGTCGACCACATTTGTTTACTTTCGCATCTGTTGTTTCGGAAAACAATTTTGCCTTTGTGAGGATCTTTTTCAGTGATTTTGGTTGTTTGTGGCTTTTGATGATTTTGTGTGTGTGTAAAATTTCCTTTAATTTGGGGTCCTTATGTAGCATTGGTATGTTTTGGGTGATGATGGTGAAGGCTTCTTTGTTTCTGGGGTTGTATGTGGATATGTACGGCAGTATTTTCGGGGAATGTGTGTTGCTGTGTTTAACTTTTCTTAAGTTTTCTATGTTAATTTGTGATGCACGTCTGATTACATCCTCTATGAGTTGAACTGGGTAGTGTCTGTCAATTAGTGTGTTTTTGAGTTCTTGTAGTCTGTAGTCTCTAGTATTTTCTTCTGATACTATTGTGCATATCCTTCTTGCAAGGTTGAAGGGGATGTTTGTCTTGGTGTGTCTTGGGTGGCATGAATCAAATAGTAGATATTGTTTGGCGTCTGTGGTTTTGTAAAATATGTCCGTTTCTATTTTTAGGTTTACTTTTTTAATTAGTATATCCAAGAATGGGAGCTCCTTTTGGTTGTACTCCATTGTGAACTGTATGTGTGGGTTGACACTGTTCAATAGACTTTTGAATTTCAAGAGTTCATCTGTGTTTTCATTCCAGAGTATGAAACAGTCGTCCAGGAACCTTTTCCAATTTTCTTTTATGTATTGGGAAAGGGTGTTTCCAAAGGTGGATAAAGATTCTTGGTATATTATTATTTCCAAGTAACCCATTGTTAGGTTCGCAATGACTGGAGCTGCCCTAGTGCCCATAGCAATTCCAGATTTTTGTCGGTAGAAAGTATTGTCAAACATGAAGTGGTTGTTTCGTAAGATGAATTCAACCGATTTAGTAATGAATTCTTTACTGATCCTGTTTGGGATTTCTTTCGGGAATTGATCCAGCCAGAATTGAATTGCCTCAAGTCCATAATTATGAGGTATACTGGTGTATAAATTAATCACGTCAAATGAGACCATGATTGTTTCTTCCTTGACTTCCTTTGGGAGGTGATTTAGCATATCCAAGTCATCTCTGATATAGCTGTTTATGTGTTTAAGGAAGGGTTTTAGGAGGATGTCCATAAATAGACTTAGTCTGTGTGTTTCACAGGCTGGGCCAGTTATGATGGGTCGCAGTTTTAGATCCCCCGGGTTTGGTGTATGTATGCATGTCTTTGGTGATTTTTTGATGGTTTCATTTATGATCTGGCTTTTGTGTATTTTTGTGTATTTATATATATATATATATATATATATATATATATATATATATATATATATATATGTATGTATGTATGTATGCTTGTATGTATGCATGTATGGAGGGAATGGAGTAGGTAAAATCTAGGCTTCATATCTTTCCTAGCTAGCAGAACCTCGGAAGTAATAATTATTCAACGAGGGGTTCCCCACTAGCTACTTATCAGGCCGAAGACACCTTAGTTAAATTAAAGTTACATTATCGTCAACGAATCCCAATTTGATCATCTGCGCGTTAATTGGGATTCCTTGACGGCAATGTAATCTTCATTCAACTAAGCTAATGGAGTACCCCTCGTTTAGTAATTATTACTTCCGAGGTTCTGCTAGCTAGGAAATATATGTAGTCTGGATTTTACCTGCGCCATTCATTCAATTTGGATTTTTATTCGCCTACATAGCATCTCTAGTTGCTAATCATGAACTAAGAAATAACTTTTTTCAATTTATCGAACTACGTTATGGGAAAACTCTCAACCTTCTACAACAATAAACTACTGCTGCTCCTCAAAGTTGTTTTTTAATACCTTGTACGGACTGCTCGAAGTTTACTAGCTTCTTACACCTGGATCCTTGGATCTTACATTTACATATCATCAGATAGAGAAAATCATATCTTTATTGTTGAATTCATCACACAAAGACGGCGATCATTTCTGTTGTATTGACATATTTAGATACAGAAGATATTCAAATTAATTTATCCGAAAATACAGGTTAACCCATTTTCAAGGCAATCCAAAATTAGCTAAATCCAAAGTGACTTCGGAAAATATCTCCAGTACACAAACGCATACAAAAAAAGTACGTTAAGAAATGTGTGTGTGTGTGTGTGTGTGTGTGTGTGTGTGTGTGTGTGTGTGTGTGTGTGTGCGTGTGTGCGTTTGTGTATGCTTCAATAGATGAGGTCGAAATGTTCTCTGTATAGAATACACTTAGTAGTGCTCAAGGGATTTAAAGTTGTGCAGGTATAGAAGTAAATGTAGAGGTAAGCAAGTTAGATCAATATATAAAGTATATTAAATACATGAAATACAAAAGATGTATATATGTATGCATATAAAAAAGCCCGAATAATGTTTGTAGATTGATTCCATCATAGGATGAGACTAGCCTCCGTCTTCAGGGAAAAGATCTTACAATTGAGATGTTAAAGGAAAGAATTTCAAAGATGGAATGATTGAATGTAGAGAGCTAAGTGTATTAGAGTGGGGAATTGAGGAAGTATTCATATAGGAAATAGTGAAAGGAGAAAATATAGTTCAAAAGTGAGGGTTAATAAAGAAGCTAGTAGGGAGTAGTAGTAAAGGTGGACGATAGGAGGATGAAGGGAGGGTGGAGGTAAGTAGAATGTGAATAGTGGTCTATTGTGTTAGATTTGTATGAAAGCTATAGAATTAATGGTTGAGATGGCGATAAAAGGGAATGACCATTAATTGAGGGAAGTAAGATGACTAGGCTGAGGGAAATTACTAAGAATTACAAATTCATTATCCCACTAACCACTGCTATATCAACTACTAACTCACCCTCTACTCTATCCACCCACCTCTATCCTCTCTCATACCTCTCTACATACCTTAGTAATCTCCCTCAGCCACTGAACAAAACACCTTACTTCCTTCAATGGCCATTCCCTTTTCTCACTATCTAAACCATCAATTCATACAAATCTAACACAATAGACTACCTACTATCTACCTCACATACTACCTACCTCACATACTACCTACCTCATATACTACCTACCCCACCCTCCCCTCATCCTCCTACCTTCCACCTTTACTACTACTACTACTACTACTACTACTACTACTACTACTACTACTACTACTACTAATAATAATAATAATAATTAATTCGTTTTATTGGCCACAAGGGCTAATATCAATTAAAGACATATAAGGACAAAGACAGGGCGAAGGTTACAAAAGGTTTTGTCCGAAAAGGTAAGAAAGTTCGTCTAAACAGAGGAAGAAAACGAAGAAAGATATAATAAATAAATAGATAAATAAATAGATAAATAAATAAGTAGAACTCCCAAAGGGGGAGGCGCTTCGAAAAAGGAAAGGTTACACGTGGAAAAACCCATAAAACCACGGGAGCCTGGTCAGAAAAAATAAGAAAGGGGTATAGAGCCCTTTCTCCTTTTACATTACCTTTTTTTTTTTTTTTTACAGGTGTATTCTCAGAATTGGTCCGTTTATACTGGCCATTTTTCCAACAGTCACCCATCTTTCAACGAATTTGCTATGAGACAGCACTTCCCTCTCTACGCTCATCTTCCTTTTCAAGTGGAACTTGAAAAAGTTGATGAGGCCTTGGCCAAAGAGGAAAGTGTCTGTCTTTAACCCTTTCAAACGGGTCCACCATATCACCTCTTTCGCTACAGCCACTAGGCATAGGAAAATTGCCTTGCCCTCCTGGTTAAAGGAGGTCGGCGGGTCAGTTCTCACGATGGATCCAGCTGATAGCCGGATCCGTCCTACACGTGACAGTAGCTGTTCGATATAGACCCACAGGTCAGCAATGCTCGGGCACTGGACGAGTGCGTGCAGAACGGTTTCGTCGTCCTGAGCGCACCTCGGGCAGGCCCGGTTGACGGCACTTCCATGTCGGTAGAGTTTATCTCGAACAGGTAGCGCACCTCGGTAGCACTGCCAGGCGAGGGACCTTTGGAAATTATCCATGGGCCCCGGCCCGAAAGTTCTCCTGAACAGACTGCTTAGCTGATTATCCTCGACGCCTAGAGTTTCCCCGAGAACGTCGTCGCACTTTTCTCCCACTAACCCTCTATAGAAAGCTAGAGTGGATCTACTACCGATCGCACTGCCCGCCTGACTGAGGGCGGTGAGAGCTTGGCGGCACTCGAGGTGCCAAGCGCCCTTTCTCGGTCTACGTTTGATCCAGGATTGCAGCTCTGTTAAAGAAACGAGCTGCGGAAAATCGCGTCTGACGAAAGGCGACCACACCTGTTCACCGTCCAGGAAGCGCCTGAGATGTCGTAGCCTGAGCGCATGTTTGCGCATCAGCAACCACGGCATGCCAAGGCCTCCGTTCAGCGGCTGTTGACAGCAGATAGAGCGCCTGACCAGTGGTACCTGACCCTTCCACAAAAAGTTGAAGAGCAAGCGTACTATCTTGGTTAACCAGCGGTCGGGACAAGGGACGACGGTCAAACGGTAATAGATGACGGATGCGATGTACGCATTCGCTACCTCCGCTCGACCTTTCAAGGAGAGCTTCCTCTCAGCCCATTTCTGGGTGAGGTTGGCCACCCTGTTCGTCACTTCTTCCCAGTTTTTCTCCAACTGGAGGTCCGGACCGAACCAGACCCCGAGCAGTTTAACGGGTCCGTCTGTCCAGCGCCCTACGACGCTGTTGGACGGCATGGACTTGCCCCTCCAGGTGCCTAGTTGCAAGCCCATTGACTTTTCCGCGTTAATTTTCGCACCTGTCACCGCTTCATACTCGTTTAGTGTCTCGCCAATCAGGTCAATATGCCTGTGGCTCGACACCATCACGGTAACGTCGTCGGCATAGGCAGACACGCTCCTTCCACATCCCAGATCACGCGGGACGCCCCTCAAAGCCTCCAACTTCCGCAGTAATGGCTCGAGAGTCAATACATACAGAAGGGAGGAGAGAGGACACCCTTGGCGAACCGAACGCGAGATGTTGAACGGTTCCGATAGATGGCCGTTCACCCGTATGACCGAGCAGATGCCGCTGTATAAAGCAGCTATCCACCCGCGGAAGACCGGACCGAAACCAGCTGCCTTGAGAACAGCTGCCAGGTATCGATGGTCGACCCTATCGAAGGCTTTAGACTGATCTAAATTGATCAAAGCCCCACCCGCGCCAGCTTCGTTACCCACTCTCTTTATGATGTAGCGCATGAGATGGAGGTTGTCGTGGATAGACCTGGTCGGCACAGCGCATGTCTGCGCCTTGCCGATCAGTTTGCCCACGACAGGCGCCAATCTCTTGGCTAGCACCTTGGCCAAGATCTTCAACTCTGTGTTGAGCAGAGTGATGAGCCTAAAGTTCCCTATAATGTCCCCCTTGTTTGGGTCCTTTCTTAGCAAAGCCACAACTCCCCGACAAACAAAAGCAGGAATTCTCCCGTTTTGTTGCCAGTTGCAGTAGACGTTTGCCAAGACGCCCGCAAACAAGTCTGGCATTGACGTATAAAGCTCGTAAGGCAGACCATCCAAACCCGGCGATCTACCTCTCGTGCAGCCTTTCATCGCTTCCCGTACTTCCCAGGCAGATATCGGTCCTTCGCAGCACTCGGCCTCGCTGGTCGAGAGTTGCGGCAGGCCGTCTAGGTACACACCGAAATCTGTTCCGTCGTCCGTCCTACCGTTTGTCCCGAACAATTGAGCAAAGTGCTGCTGAAAGGCCGAACACATCTGCTTCGGTCCCGAAATCTCGCAGTCGTTCTGGTCCACCAAAGACCGAATGGTCGCTCTGTTGCCACGCTTCGCCTCAACCACGCGGGCCATCGAGCGGCCTTAGTCCCCTCCCCGCTTACCGAAAGTGCTTTAGCTCTGACAACGCAGCCTTCATGCTTGGCATCAAAGTGTTGGTCGAGGGCCAACTTCGCTGCTAACACGTCGGTTGCGATGCCTGTCCCAAGAGCCTCGTCTAGTTTGTTAACTAAATCCCGCTCTGTTTTCTTACGTTCTACAGCTAGAGCCTTACTAAACCTAATTGATTCTGCTCTAATTGTCCGCTTCAGGGCGAACCACCAGTTGTTGTTGATGATTGCCCCGGTTAAAGCCCTCTTAACTAATAAACTAATCCGGTCTCTGTAGGCTTTGCACGCCGTTGTCGACGTGTTTAGCTTCCAGTAACCGGGGCCTTGTCTATGGAGCCTATCTAAGTCGACCGTACAGATCACGAATTTGTGGTCCGTGTAGCCGACTATGTTGAATTGTGGACACCCTATGCTATCCTTATCCGCTGGCCTACAGAAAAATCTATCTAAGTACGATCTAGACGACCCGATGCGATTAGTCCAAGTCCACATTAGCACATTCGGGTTGTCTAGTCGATACCTGTCGGACAGCTGAAAGCGTTTGAGCAGGTTGGCGAGGCTCTTGCATCCCCCTTTCCTATTAGACGCTCCTGCACCCACCCTATCGATACGTTCGTCTAGGACAGCGTTCCAGCCCCCAACTAGCACTAAAGTGCGAGAAGTACCTAGGAAAACCTCCAGACGTTTGAAATAATCCGACTGCCCTGC
>NC_142932.1:65577758-65587758 GCF_046866305.1 Octopus bimaculoides | reverse complement strand
TCCACGAACAAAAAAATCTGCAACTAATCTCTTCTAATATTTGGTGACACGTTCCATATACAATTCAAACAACTGGAAAAGATACCTGGATGATCGCTTTATTTTATGGCAGGAAAATATTGACAAGTTAACTGAATTTAAAAACATGTTAAACAACCTCAGCATTAACATCCAATTCACAATAGGGTTTAACCTCTATAAAATTGCCTTTCTGGATATCCTAATAAAAAGTCAAGATGGGAAAATAGAAACGGGCATATTCTACAAACCCACCGACCCCAAACAGTACCTTCTTTTCATACCACGTCACCCGAAACACACCAAACTCAACATTCCCTCCAACCTGGCAAAACGCATTTGCACCATAGTATCAGAACCATCCAAACGTGAACAAAGACTAGAGGAACTGAAAGACACACTTATCCAAAGAGCCTTCCCTCCTGGCATAATCACCAACGAAATAAACAAGGCGAAACAAATGGATGTCAGTGAACTTAGGAAAACAAAAAACAAAAGAAGGAAAAGTGTCTTACCATTCGTGTCAACTTTCAATCCCAGGAAAACCGAAATATTTGATCACATCCACAAAAATCTCCCCATCTTATTTCAGATGAAAAAATGAGGAAAATCTTAGAAAAACAACAAATCATCAAAAGCAAAAGGCAACGTAAAACACTAAAACTCATTCTCACTGGAGCAAAAACGCACAAAGAAACCCCCAACCCACCTGTCAAAAATGCGGAAGAATAAACTGCGGCACCTGCCGTTACCTAATTGAGGAGCCAGAATTTAAATTCAAAGATGGCCAAACCTTCAAAGTTAAGTCCAATCTCACCTTCAACGTGGAAAACCTGATCTACGTAATCACATGCAATAGTTGCCAACATAATTACATAGGTCAGACGGGCAGATCGTTACACAACAGAATGACAACCCATCGCCAACAGATCCGAGACAAAAGCACGAGGATAATTCCTTTAAGCAGTCACATTGCAACCCGTGCAGAAATGGTCTTACCAAATTTCAAAATATTTCCCCTCTACAAATTGTTAGATTCTTATATATATATATATATATATATATATATATATATATATATATATATATATATATATATATATATATATATATATATATAAAACCACATGTGAATCGTTGGGGATTTTTTTCCTCCGTCTTCCTTTTCTATTGGACTTTCTTCTGTTTCTGAAGAAGAGCTTTGCTCGAAACGTTAAACAATCTTTCTTTCCTTCCCTGAGCGTCTGCTAATACTTTACATGTACCACGTCCTCACGTTGTTTTTTTTCTGTTTATTCTTCGTTTTTGGTGGGGATTTGCTATATATATAAGAAATAATAAATCTCTGAGCGAGGTATATACAGTAGCTGCACGACATCGTGAAGTATATTTGCCACTTAAATGTGGCTAAACCTTAAGGGTGGATACTACTGTAGCTTGTAGCCCTAGGAAGACACCTCCTCCAGGGTCTTAAGGATTAGCCCCATTTAAGTAGCAAATATACTTCACGATTGTCGTGCAGCTACTGTAAATACCTCGCTCAGAGATTTATTATTGCTTGTTTACACTTTTTCGAAAAGGATATATGTATTTGCATCGGGAAAGCATTTCACATCACCAACCGGTGCTCATCACTAATGGGTGTTGGTAGTGAATTATTCGACGTGAGTTCGAATCGTTACGCACTGATATTGTATGTTTGTTGTAGGTCTCCTCGCGTGGGTGAACCAGGACTCGTTGAATTGTTTAAACTGTTGAATTTCAGTCACTACTCGGAAGTAGTATCCATTTCGTTGTCCGTAACGAGTACGTGGAGTGGTTTATGGCATCTTCTTCGTTGCCAAACCTTACTTCCACTGAGCCATACTTTCTTCCACGTGTATAGAATGTGGTCAATTTTTTAACATTTTCAAGGCATTCCTCTATTTCTTCTGTTGGGGTGAACTCTATCATATTCGAGGACGTAGACAACGTTCTGTATACTACCATCCTCTTCGCTATGCTGTTCATCAGTTCTTCTGGGAGAGTCAGCTTTAGACTGGCTCCCTCTTTTTTTTTACGAATTTTCTTCCTTCCTTCCACTTTCTTGTGTCAATTTCTATTTCCTGTACTTCCAGGGTGTTGGCATTTATTCCTTGTGCCGTTGCCGCTGCGTAACTTTGTCTATTCTCCATCTCTCTTCTTTTCTCCACTTCTCCCGTTGACGAGGTATACACAGGTGCAAACGAAACAGTGAGTGAAATTCAACAATTTACGCAATTCAGTTAATCTTGGTTCACCCGCGTGGGGAGACCTACAGCAAACATACAATATCAGTGTGTAACGATTCGAAATCACGTCGAAGAATTCACTACCAACATCCATTAGTGACGAGCACCGGTTTCTCTCTTTATTATTTCACAGAGGGGACATTTACAGACATGCGGGAACAAAAAAAACATATGAAAGAATGAATTACAATGAATATGAAACAGTTTTCTCGGTCCCGCTCCGAGACGAAACCGTCTCATATTCATTGAAATTTAATTCCTTGTAATTCATTCTTCCATATGTCTTTTGTTTCCGAATGTCTGTGTATGTCCCCCCTATGTTCAGGCCTTATGCCTATACTAAAGAGAAAGAGAGAAAAACCGACAACGAAATGGATACTACTTCCGACGTACTGTGGCAAACGCATTGCCAGAGTGAGAGTTGGAAGAATGCCCCCAGAAATCGAGGAAGAATGGCTGGTGGCAGCCATAACGCACGATATGAAGGATGGGGCAGAGATCCTCAAGATAACGAGGACCCAAAAGGTCAGTTGATGGAGATATGGCCTCGAAGTGACCATGCAGTTATCTTTGGAAGACTTGCATAGTATAACGGAGGTAATAATACTCCCGGAAGACACCAGACTTCGAATAACAGTAGAAGGAAGACCACCAACATGCTTCCTATGCGGCAAAAAAGGGCACATGAAAGCAAGATGTCCCGAAAAGAAAAACGAAGAGGAGAAGAAAAGTGAAGAAAAGAATACCGAAGAGGTAGTACTAATAAAAGAGACAGGTAGATTGGAGGAACCCTTCACAGTAGTAAACACGAAGAAGAGAAAGGAACGGGTGAATTACCCCGCAGAAAGTAAAAAAAGGCTAAAAGAGATTGTGACGGAAGAAAAAAGAAATGTGCGAAGCACCAACAGGAGCAGTAGTGAAAGAAGGCACACAGAAAAAACAGCATTACAACAGCATTACAAAGAGGAAGCGTTTATAAAATTGGTTATGATGTTTGTGCACGCCCGAACAGATCAGGACGGGAGCCGAAGTAAGCAGAAGTGAAAAGGAAGAGATATAAGTGGCATTTGGTCACGTATACCAAAAGTACAGAAATAGAGAAACGATTGTAAAGTTTAAGGTTTTTTGGTTGGCGTCTGCTATTCCGTAAGGTGTTTTTTTTTCAATCAGAGTTTTCATCTTGGGGCTTTGAAGGAGTATAGGCAAGTTCGATTTTATGACGTGGAATATGTTAGTTATTCCAGGACTGTATGTGTTAATGAACGGAATCGTGTTTTCATTAACTTTTTCCTTTGGTGTCCGTAGTTGGGTGATATTCAGTTCCATCGCCTTTTTAATTCTTTCATTAATTAAGTAGAAAAACCTTTTGACCAGGAATACAAAAAACATATCATTAAAAAATGGAAACGCTTCCTGGATGATTGTTTCATTTTTTGGGAAAAATCGACTGAAGATCTAAATGTATTTAACAATATACTAAACGCACTTCACCCTTCCATCAAATTCACGACAGAATCCAGTTGCAATGAACTACCATTCCTGGATATCCACATAAAAATACAAAACTGCACAGTCACAACAGACATATTTTACAAAAAAACCGATACACACCAATATTTAAACTTCTATTCTTGTCACCCATCACACATCAAAAGAAACATCCCATACAGCATGGCCAGATGCATCTGTGCTATAGTAAGTGACCCTAAAACGCGTGAGACCAGAGTCAACGAACTGAAAGGCTTCCTTACTATACAAAAATACCCCTTAGGCCTAATTAATGAAGGAATTAAAAAGGCGATGGAACTGAATATCACCCAACTACGGACACCAAAGGAAAAAGTTAATGAAAACACGATTCCGTTCATTAACACATACAGTCCTGGAATAACTAACATATTCCACGTCATAAAATCGAACTTGCCTATACTCCTTCAAAGCCCCAAGATGAAAACTCTGATTGAAAAAAACACCTTACGGAATAGCAGACGCCAACCAAAAAACCTTTAAAAACACCTCACAAGGGCAGAATTCAGATCAGAGACTAAACCAGAATTCATAGTAAAAGAATGTGGTGATAGGAGATGTGGAACGTGTAACGATACCAACAACTACAAATGCATAGAAAGTGGTTCCCACATAAAATTCAAAAACGGATCTATTTTTAAAATAAATGCAGATATGAACTGCAAAACACAAAATCTCATATACTGCATCACCTGTCCAAACTGTAAAGAAAATTACATTGGCGAAACGAATAACTCACTCTGCCAACGTGCAAGAATTCACAGGCAACATATCCGACAAGAAGAACTAAGAATGATTCCATTGAGTAAACATCTGGAAATATGCGGAGACGGAAAGTTCAAAATCTTTCCCTTTTATAAATGTACAAGGGACGATCCACAATACCGAAAGGCAATGGAACTACTCTTCACATAAAAAAAATTTCCCCGAAGTTAAATGTTTGAAAGAGAAAAAAGAAAAACAAGGAATACGTTTTGTATGTAGATATATGTATATATGTGTGATATGATATATATAGTTATTTTTACTAATTGATTTTACTAATTTGATATTTCAAATTTACAAATATTATACTAATATACTCTCATGCAGAACTACACCTTACCAAAAATAAATAAATAAATGAATATATGACAGGAATATATTCTAAATAGGACTCAAAGTGTATATAAAAAGAAAGGACAAAAAATATAAAAGAAAGAACTAAAAACAAAGAAAAAACAGGAAGATATTTTTTGTTTTATTTATATTTTCTATTTATTATTCTATATTTTTTCTTCTCTCTTCTTTCTTTTTTCTTTTCTTCCTTCTTTTACCATCTCTAGAAACCCTCTCAAAACAATAGAGAAAGTAGTAAACAAGCTTTTACCCTTATTTATTTATTTATTTATTTACTTTTTTTGACACTCCTTAAAAAGACCATTTCAATACAATGGCCCTTCTCTCTCTCTTTTACCACAGCCATCTCTCTATCTGTCTGACTATCAGTCTATTTGCTTATACATCTTCCATTGTCTCCAAAGCCTCACCCCCAAAAAACAAAAAAAAACAAAACAATGTTCTGTTATAAACAAAACCCCCAAAAACCCCTGTTCTATGTAGATAAGCAAGATCTCTGTATTTTCACAGAATTATATTTGACAAGTTCGAAAGACGAACGAAAGCGCTAATATATGTATAAAATAAATGAAAGAAGTTATTCCAAAATTCTGACGACTTCTTTTTCAATATTTAATTCTGTACATCACACCTAACGCTACACACACACACACACACACACACACACACACACACACACACACACACACACACACACACACACACACATATATATATATATATATGTATATATATATATATTCTCTTTTACTCTCTTTTACTCTCTTTTACTTGTTTCAGTCATTTTTGACTGCGGCCATGCTGGAGCACCGCCTTTAGTCGAGCAAATCGACCTCAGGACTTATTCTTTGTAAGCTTAGTACTTATTATATCGGTCTCTTTTGCCGAACCGCTAAGTTACGGGGACATAAACACACCAGCATCAGTTGTCAAGTGATGTTGTGGTGGGGGGACAAACACAGACATACAAACACACACATACATATATATACATATATATGGGAGAATGTACGAAAAAACAACAACAGACGAGGACAG
The DNA here is from genome assembly GCF_046866305.1 of Octopus bimaculoides. Taxonomy (NCBI): domain Eukaryota; kingdom Metazoa; phylum Mollusca; class Cephalopoda; order Octopoda; family Octopodidae; genus Octopus; species Octopus bimaculoides. The sequence goes on along the minus strand of NC_142932.1, from coordinate 65,581,786 downwards.
GTGGTGTAAATAACAAAAGGATGTATTAGTATGACGCTCGGGAATACGGAAAGTCTTTGACATTTCGAGCTACGCTCTTCAACAGAAAGAATACGGAGACAAGGAGAAAAACACGGAGAAAAAAAATTGAAAAGTGTTCACATCCAGAGTACGAAGAGACGGTAGGTGAAGGAAAGTGAAGGAAAACATAATGATAAAGGTAATAAAGGTTTACAAAAGTGGAAAAGTTCAAAAGTTCAAAAGTTTTTTAGGCGTCGTGGTATATTGAGGCGATTTCCAATCAGAAGATGGGTCCAGTGTAATCCGTGGGTAGGAGAGGTGCAGCCGGAGGTGTAAAGTTCAGAATCAAACAGTCCAGAAAGAGTAGATCCAGAAGGAAAGAAGGTAGAATCCAGAAGTTCGTGTGTGATGAGAGGAGACAGGATTAGCTGGTGCGACGGGCTTCTTTCAGTTTCCGTGTACCAAATTCACTCACAAGAAAACACTTGCCCAAGGTGCCACGCAGTGGGACTGAACCCAGAACCATGTGGTTGGTAAGCAAGCTACTTACCACACAGCCACTCCTGCGCCTATATATATATATATATATATATATATATATATATATATATATATATATATATATATATATATATATATATATATATATATATATATATATATATATATATATATATATATATATATATATATATATATATATATATATATATATATATATATATATATATATATATATATATATATATATATATATATATATATATATATATATATATATATATATATATATATATATATATATATATATATATATACATATATATATACAGAGTGAGGGGGGAGAGAGATAGAGAGAGAAGAAAGCCAGGGCAGTGTATATATAAAGGAAAGAATAAATAGAATCAAAAGGAAGGGGAGTACGATTCGACAGCTGTTTAATGATCACTACACATGTTTCAATACAACATAGATCTACATATATACAGGATTTAAATTTAAATTAAGTAATGGTTTACCTGTATAATAGGACCTAGTTGTATCTCCTCAGGTGATATATAATCGTTGTCTCCGCAAGTAAATGTTTGATTTCGATGCTATCAGATCCAACTGGCTCCTTGGAATCTAGCTGACGCTGACAGTTTCAATCCGCTCTCTCTGAGCGTGCCTCTACACGTACGACATGAGTGGCATTGTGTACGTGGTCTGTTTACTTTGTTTCATATGTTAGGCTGCACTTGCTAAATTTTATTATTTCGCAAATACACTCACACATATGCAATCATTCTCACACAGATATACCCACTACATCTCTGGGCATGCCCATACATACATAGACATACATAGACATACATATTTTATACTCTAATACGTTCTTAACGGAATACACCTCAACTATATATATATGTGTGTGTGTGTGTGTGTGTGCGCGCGTGTATGTAGGTATTTATGTATGTATATATATATATATATATATATATATATATATATATATATATATATATATATATATATATACGTACATATATATACAATATATATATATATATGTATATATGCTTGTATATATATATATATATATATATATATATATATATATATATATATATATATATAGAGAGAGAGAGAGAGAGAGAGAGAGAGAGAGAGAGAGAGAGAGAGAGAGAGAGAGAGACAGAGACAGAGACAGAGAGAGAGAGAGAGAGAGACAGAGAGAGAGACAGAGAGAGAGATACCAGAGTAAGCACATAAATGTGAAACAAGGTGGAAAAATTAGTTCTCGAATATCGGATGTAGAGTAATATGCTTTATAAAAAAAATATCACCAAAACTGCTTCACGTTCCCGTTCGTTGGACAATGTTGTTTCGAATGGAACGAAATAAGGTTATATACATAAATATACAATTACTTTGATAGATACACATTTGAAAATGGTTTGGGGATTTTTTCCCTTTGAACGGCATATCAAGAAATTAATTTTTTGTAACTAAACACTTTCAAAGTTCGGACACTGATAGAATATGTCATATAAAACATCTTAGTGATATTGAGAAAAGTTTATATTTTCAAAGTTATTTCGTGTTAAAGTTGTCGTATTTCGGTAATTTCAACCAATCAATGACGTCTATTCAGCTGAATAAAATTACTGCCGTTGTTTGTCAACAACAACTATCGGTGGTGTATATTTCGTTTGTCACTGTTATTTATGATATCGTTCGTGCGTTTGGACTGGTTTTAGGGTTAGGGTTAGGGTTCGGGTTTTCGGGTTAGGATTAGGGTTGGGTTTAGGGTTAGGGTTAGGGTTTTAGGGTCAGAGTTAGAGTTTTAGGGTTAGGGATAGGGTTTTAGAGTTAGGGTTAGGGCTAAGGTTTTAGAGTTAGGGTTAAGGTTAGGGTTTTAGGGTCAGGGTTAGGGTTTTAGGGTTAGGGATAGGATTTTAGAGTTAAGGTTAGGGTTTGAGTTTTCGGGTTAGGGTTAGGGTTTTAAAGTTAGGGATAGGGTTAGAGTTTTATGGTTAGAGTTAGGTTTTAGAGTTAGGGTTAGGGTTAGGGTTTTAGGGTTAGGGTTGGGGTATTAGGGTTAGGGTTAGGGTTAATGTTTTAGGGTTATGGTTAGGGTGAGTGTTGGGGTTTTAGGGTTAGAGTTACGGAAAAATGTGAAAAATGAAGAAATTGGAAGGGGAGGGGGCAAAAATATTTTTCCGAAAATAGTAGCTGAGAAACAGGAAAAAAAAACTAAAAGCAGTAGAAACGCACGAACGATTGTGGTGGTGCCATAAAGTAAACATGCTTCAGATACACTCGTTTATTCATACAAACGTAACTGAGATGAAATATGTCATAAATAACAGTGACAAACGAAATATACACCGCCGGAAGTTATTGTTGGCAAACAACATCAGTAATTTTATTCAGCTGAATAGACGTCATTGATTGGTTGAAATTACCGAAATAAGACAACTTTAACACGAGATAACTTTGAAAATATAAACTTTTCTCAACATCACTAAGAATAAAAGATGTTTTATATGACACATTCTATCAGTGTCCGAACTTTGAAAGTGTTTAGTTACAAAAAATTAATTTCTCGATGTGCTGTTCAAATGGTAAAGATCCTGGTTTTGTTTCATTGAACCTTTCAACTAACGGTCTTTTCAATAACCGGTTGCATGAAATTACAATTGCGGTTTAAAATCATATTATTATAAAAAATCGAAGAAAACCATAAAAAAAATAGCTTATGTAGAAGGAAAAAAGACCTGAATACCCAGGGTAAATAATTAGTGGTTAAAAATAATAATAATTTTAATTAAATGAAAAGATATATCCGTTTAAAAAACTTTCACGCTAAAATACATATACATTTAGTAATACATACACATACCAAACAACCTACATATACATATATACACTAAACGTACAGGCATAGGTACATGGCTACATACATATAAAGACAAATATAGGCAAAACATAAATATATACAAATGCATATATATGTATGCACGCACACACACGCACGTGCATAATACCTCCTGGTGTATGCTTATACAACTTAGTTGTTACAGTTGAGAGAAGAAAAAAACGAAAAGAAAATCAGAAAATAACAAGTGGTGGGAGAAAGAAAAAAGGAAAAGAAGAAAAAGAAATAAAAGAAAAAGAAACAAAATTGGAAAGAGAAAGGGAAAATAGAGCGAGTAAGATGATTTGGAAGTTGGCGTTCCTAAAAAGTATCTAACGAAAGAGGTGAATTTGGAGGCAAGAAGAATTGCTAACAATCTTAAAGTTAGTGATAGGATAAAATACCTCCTCTCCTCCACGCCAACCCTTTATTATCCTGAAAGACCACAAAGCTAATTTCAATAGAAACCCTAAATGTAGACTAATTAACCCACCTGAAATTGAAATAGGCATTATGAGCAAATATATTTTAGATCATATTTTAAGCAAGTTCGATAGTGAATTGAATTTAGGGATTTGGAGAAACAGCAAGTCAGTGATAGGTTGGTTCAAAGGAATTAACCATAAGC